>NW_026601736.1:0-36882 GCF_029448725.1 Salvelinus fontinalis
ATGACATCTAAACCAGAATGCATCACCACATCAGCATGACATCTAAACCAGAATGCATCACCACATCAGCATGACATCTAAACCAGAATGCATCACCACATCAGCATGACATCTAAACCAGAATGCATCACCACATCAGCATGACATCTAAACCAGAATGCATCACCACATCAGCATGACATCTAAACCAGAATGCATCACCACATCAGCATGACATCTAAACCAGAATGCATCACCACATCAGCATGACATCTAAACCAGAATGCATCACCACATCAGCATGACATCTAAACCAGAATGCAGCAAGGCCAGCTCGACAGTGAGGGGTTGCACCAGCAAGACCAGCTCGACAGTGAGGAGTCGCACCAGCAAGACCAGCTCGACAGTGAGGAGTCGCACCAGCAAGACCAGCTCGACAGTGAGGAGTCGCACCAGAAAGGCCAGCTCGACAGTGAGGAGTCGCACCAGAAAGGCCAGCTCGACAGTGAGGAGTCGCACCAGCAAGGCCAGCTCGACAGTGAGGAGTCGCACCAGCAAGGCCAGCTCTACAGTGAGGAGTCGCACCAGCAAGACCAGCTCGACAGTGAGGAGTCGCACCAGAAAGGCCAGCTCTACAGTGAGGGGTCGCACCAGCAAGGCCAGCTCTACAGTGAGGAGTCGCACCAGCAAGGCCAGCTCGACAGTGCGGGGAAAAGACACACGGAACAGTGTGTGCAGAAGGCAATATGATACGCAGGACACCAAGCACTGCAAGTGCAACAAATACACAACACTTTTCTAACAGCAACCTCAAACACCACAGCTCAGACACAACAGCAAATTAACATGGAATGACATCGCAGCAATGGCAGAAATAGCCTGCTGCGTCAGATGTTTCAGGGCATAAACTGTTGATACGCTACAGTACATTGAGTTTTCAGTGTGACTCTAGCCAGTCTGGTGGTATACCGTAGCTATATAGGACATATTAAATGACCACATTAAGGTGACAGGCGAGCTGGCATCTGGTACCCATAGAGTGCTCTGGTTCATCCAATATCCTATGCTTTTTAGGTGCAGGGAAATAACATCCAACAAGGCAAGCAGCTAGAATCATTCAAACATCCTTTAATATTGGGTTTATGTTTATAAATAAACAAAGCTTTGTACCAATTCTTCATAATTTGGAGCAGCGTACATTCCAACACGCGCAAACGGAAGTTCTACAAATGTTGAACAGCACGTTATGTGTTGGTTAACATCTCTTTATTGCAAAAGGATAGCAGGAAGGGGGTACATTCATTTAAGATTTTCATGATTTGTTCTTCGCTATAGTGGATAATGAACCTCTGTAAATGTACCAGCACTCTTTGACCTGTGAACTTGTGACCTCATTAGAGAAAGGTAGTGCACAGGGCTAAGGTAAGTGACAGCAGTGGCAGCCTTTGAAATGTTGTAGGACTGTTCCAGTGACTGATAGGGTAGGGCAGCGGAGGGACGAGGGGACCTAGAGTGCACACGAGGTCCTCAAACAAAGGCTGCTCTTCGATCCCTCGCGCAAACAGCTTGATCAACTGGCAGTGAACTCTGGCAGGGCAGAAGACAAAGAAAACATTGTCAGGGAAAAAAACTAAGGCAGGAATTCAAATCAAATGTTGAAGACAGCACAGTGCAGGAAATAAACTTTTAGAAGTGTGTTATATTTCCATGTAGAGGGGTGCATACCCGACTTCAATGGCAGCGTGGGGGAGGATCTCGCAGTAGCCCCATCCAGTGTGGTTACCTGGTCGTCTTTGCTGGTGTGGCGTAGCAGGTGGCGAAGGAAGTTGAATCGGGAGCACTTGCGAACGAGGATGAGGTCGGTGGTGCCGTCAGCGACCTGGGCGGCGGGGGACAGGCCCTTGGGGCTACGGGGACAGGCACAGCTCATACTGGCTGCGTTGATGGCCAGGAACTTCCCTCTGACCACCCCCCACCCCACTTCATATTCTGGGATAGAGCAGAAACAGATGTTCGGGCTTTGTGGTGAAAACATTGAGCAGGTTTCAGTAGAGACCCATAGCGTGTGGAGTTGAGGCCATATGTTAGTTCAAGCAGAGATACTGTACCTACCTCTGTCTGAGACATCTGGAGCCGTCTTGGATTCCTCTGGGGAATCCCCTGAATACAGCTGCCCGTTGCGCTGGCATATGAAGCACCTGGAAAGCAGGAATGGAGTTGGCTAGCCAAGTGAGCAATCTCCTTTGCACCATCTAGACAAACATGTAATACTAAACTACACAACAGGTTGTACGTGTACAGTATTACATACCCAGCTCTACACCTGGTCTTGTCTCGCGGTGTTCCGGGTATGTCAGTTTCTGGTAGAAAAGACACAGCCCCTTCATAGTGGTGATGTGTCAGGAACGTCTTAAAACCTGAACAAAACGACATCATGCCATTTCACTGGCAACAGCAACAGACTCCCGCAACAGTATGGTTGTATTTCCTAAAACAGCTAAAGCTACTCCTCTGACCCACCTGAAAAGTCATATCTGGCTGGTCCCATCCAGCGTTTCCTCTCGCTGTCTGCCAGCACGTCGCCGTAGAAACCGTATCCAAGCAGGGAGACGGAATACCTCAAGAATGTGTTGTTGTGATGGACCGAGCACACGTCCATTGGCTGGGAGTCTCCTGTGAAGACACGCACCCCCCAAGTCTAGTATGAGTGATCCTCCACAGATACTGTGTGTGGGGTACAGTGTCTTAAAGAGGTGTGATGACACACTATGTCCTTTTACTATAAAAAACACACCTGCACACCCATCCACCCACACTGACCTCCAGCAGTTTCCTCTTATCTCAAAATCTTTGAATAAGTTGGTCACGGCTGTCACTTGTTGGTCAGCGGAGTATGCCATAGCGATAACATAGAAGTGACAAACACGAGACATTTCTTTTCACAATGAATCTCCAGGAATGACCTGGAACAGTGATAAAGAATGCTTATGCTACTAGTCTGTGCTGTATAAAAATGTCAGTTACACTATTTTTAAAGGCAATTTAATTGGAAGTGCTGTTAATATTTCAATATAGATAACTGCACCCACCCACTATGACATGTAAAGCTGAGGTCACAGGGTCATTGATGCCGACAGTGGCATAGCAGATGCAGTCCGTTGAACCTGGATACCACACAAAACAAGACAATGATACATTATGTTCCTGCCTACACAGACAAAAGCTAGAAGTGTGTGTGTTTGTAATAATAATGATAATTTGGTGGGTGCTTAAAACTGTCCCCTCTCATACATGTACAAGTGTGTACTAACATGCATGCGTGTATTGGAAATGTTTTTTTTTTTTTTTTGCATATCCCAACACCCTTGGAGAGTGGGATCACGGCCAGGGTGTGTGTGTGTGTGTGTGTGTGTGTGTGTAAGATGGAAAAATGGAACGCGGAAATCAACACAGACAGTGGAGTGTACATGAAATGGACCTCATGGTTGACATTAGTTTGTAAACATACGCAGTCATGTCATAAACTGGGCTATTGATGTGATCATTGCTGTGTAAACATAGTGGTATGTGTGTTTTTACTTTATTAGAATCCCAATAGCTGTTGCACATGCAGGAGCTACTCTTCCACATAAAACAAAATACATGACAGAGTACAGAATAGCTATAGACAAGAACATCGTTACATTAAATCAAAAATATTAAATATAAATAAGATTCTATATTGTCAAGACACCAAGAGAGGAGAATGCTTGCAGATAGCATGTATAGAATGTGTACATGCATGTGCTTGTGAATGTCTGCGTGTGGTCTTGACTAACCTGCGGGTATAATGTCGATGTGGAGACTACAGGGTACCAGCTTCTCCTCCGGGCTGTTCTGGTCCACTCCGTTATCCCTGTGTGTTCGAGAGACCAGGCCGTGAACTATCTCGCTGAACATGCTGTCCCCGCCCACACACACTACTCTGCATAGAGGTCAAAGGTCATGTAACAGAGGTCAGAACAACAAAACTGATCTTTTTGTTTGTCATTTGAGATTAATATACTTGACCAGGGGTGTTTTTAGTTAAACTGTGATTGGTTGAATATGATTTAGTGACGGTTGAGCTGAAAACCAGACTACAAAGAGGTCTTTAACCCTTTCATACGTACCATCACACGGGTGTGATCGTTCTACAGTGGTCCCTGAAGCGTACGATCACACCCGTGTGATTAGAACACTCATTTAGAACGGCCAGTTTCGAATGACGCAACAATCAGCGTTTGAGCTGGCCACACTTTTTTTTAGAAACTATTTACACAAACACAGTCCTTACAAAGTTATGTCCAGAATGTGAGCAGTTTATTTTTTGGATTCAATGTTCAGATATTCACAGATGTATATATAGCATAACACAATCATCCTAACCGGGAAAATGTAGGCTACAATAGTCCTAGCGCTAACTGAGGAAAGATTGACAAGCAGTCATATTTTCTAACTCTAGGCTGACATAAACTACAATGATGAATTAGCTAATAGCAATTACTATGTATAATTAATCACATCACGGGTGAGCTCACCATTGATCGAAATAATTAGGTAAAACACTTTATAGAAATCGAAAGTAATCCGATGATTAGTTTCAGCGTGCAGCCATGCATTTTTCCTCACAGAAACCGAAGATAATAAGAGAAGACGAGATGAGTTTGGCCTATTTATAGTATGCATGTTGAAGGGGTGTGTCATCTACCGTCGTTCACATCCCACCATTCATTTCCAGAAGTCCTCAAAGAATTTGTGAACTCTTACTCACCCCATTTTGTTATAACATCTTTGGTCAAACAGACGATTACGTGAAACCCAGAATGCATTGTATGTCAACAAACATGGCTACACAGCTGGAATTAGCTTAGCTCATCATAATCAGTACAACCTTCAAAAAAATTATTGTACACACATAATATGTGCCCATTACAATCTGTGCACGAATCGGAATGCATGATTTGTCACCTAGAATTGAAAACATGTGAATAAAACCGTAAATACACAAATAATTGCCACACGAAACATTTTCTGATAGTGATTTATTGATACAAGTGGCGCGTGCCGGTAGTCAAACACGTACCCTCTCACTCTGAGCCATTCAGTGTTGTTGTTTATGTATGTAGCTAGTGAGCTAAGCTGTAGCATTAGTAATGTCTTTCAAAAGGAGACAACTCACAAATGTGAAAATTCTAGAGATTTTTTAAAAATTATGACAATGAGTCTAAAAGTCAGGATTCAGATTCTGACAGTGACAGTGAGGAGCTTCCCTCCAACCTTGTAGCCATTGAGAACCCTGAATCTGAATTTCCCTTGTCCACTGACAAAGTACCAGTTCCCTTTGAAGATGCTGGTGGTGATGGAGGCAGACCGACAGTGGATGAAGTACAGGAGTTCTGTGGTAGCTGGAAGGCCACCAGTCATTTCATCCCTCCTGGCCCTGCCCAACTCACGCTGGGGCGACCGTTAAGGATATTTGGAACTCACGCATGAAAGGGTTAATTGAATTGAGAGAGAGACGGGGGATAAGGGGGAATAGACTCTGGGATTTTTGAAGATTATTAAAACTGGTTGCTTTTATACATTCTTATTGATGAGCCAATGAATCAAACTGCTCTTGTTATTACCTTTGCGGGGGGAGGTTGTCTTATTCTGCTGGGCTGGAGGGGGCTGTGCAACCCCCTGTTGGCCCACAGAGAAGATGGAGTAATCTGAGAAAGAGATAGAAAGAAAATGATCCAAAACAAACATCAGCCATGTTTCCTAAAATAGACTTGAGTAAACATCAAACAGTTCTATTCCAATCGAGTACCAGAGCCTATAGTGTGCTTGTGTGCTCTGTCTGTCTGTACGTCTGTACAGTATATCACAAAAGTGAGTACACCCCTCACATTTTTGTATATATTTGAGTATATCTTTTCATGTGACAACACTGAAGAAATGACACTTTGCTACAATGTAAGGTAGTGAGTGTACAGCTTGTATAACAGTGTAAATTTGCTGTCCCCTCAATAACTCACACAGCCATTAATGTCTAAACCGCTGGCAACAAAAGTGAGTACACCCCTAAGTGAAAATGTCCAAATTGGGCCCAAAGTGTCAATATTTTGTGTGGCCACCATCATTTTCCAGCACTGCCTTAACCCTCTTGGGCATGGAGTTCACCAGAGCTTCACAGGTTGCCACTGGAGTCCTCTTCCACTCCTCCATTACGACATCACGGAGCTGGTGGATGTTAGAGACCTTGCACGCCTCCACCTTCCGTTTGAGGATGTCCCACAGATGCTCAATAGGGTTTAGGTCTGGAGACATGCTTGGCCAGTCCATCACCTTTACCCTCAGCTTCTTTAGCAAGGCAGTGGTTTTCTTGGAGGTGTGTTTGGGGTCGTTATCATGTTGGAATACTGCTCTGCGGCAGTCTCCGAAGGGAGGGGATCATGCTCTGCTTCAGTATGTCACAGTACATGTTGGCATTCATGGTTCCCTCAATGAACTGTAGCTCCCCAGTGCCGGCAGCACTCATGCAGCCCCAGACCATGACACTCCCACCACCATGCTTGACTGTAGGCAAGACACACTTGTCTTTCTACTCCTCACCTGGTTGCCGCCATAAACGCTTGACACCATCTGAACCAAATAAGTTTATATTGGTCTCATCAGACCACAGGACATGGTTCCAGTAATCCATGTCCTTAGTCTGCTTGTCTTCAGCAAACTGTTTGCGGGCTTTCTTGTGCATCATCTTTAGAAGAGGCTTCCTTCTGGGACGACAGCCATGCAAACCAATTTGATGCAGTGGACGGCGTATGGTCTGAGCACTGACAGGCTGACCCCCCACCCCTTCAACCTCTGCAGCAATGCTGGCAGCACTCATACGTCGATTTCCCAAAGACAACCTCTGGATATGACGCTGAGCACATGCACTCAACTTCTTTGGTCGACCATGGCGAGGCCTGTTCTGAGTGGAACCTGTCAAGTTAAACCGCTATATGGTCTTGGCCACCGTGCTGCAGCTCAATTTCAGGGTCTTGGCAATCTTCCTTTAGCCTAGGCCATCTTTATGTAGAGCAACAATTCTTTTTTTCAGATCCTCAGAGAGTTCTTTGCCATGAGGTGCCATGTTGAACTTCCAGTGACCAGTCAGTATGAGGGAGTGTGAGCGCGATGATACCAAATTTAACACACCTGCTCCCCATTCACACCTGAGAGGGAAATGGCTAATTGGGCCCAATTTGGACATTTTCACTTAGGGGTATTCTCACTTTTGTTGCCAGCGGTTTAGACATTAATGGCTGTGTGTTGAGTTATTGAGGGGACAGCAAATTTACACTGTTATACAAGCTGTACACTCACTACCTTACATTGTAGCAAAGTGTCATTTCTTCAGTGTTGTCACATGAAAAGATATACTTTAATATTTACAAAAATGTGAGAGGTGTACTCACTTTTGTGATATACTGTATGTATGTCTTGCTCTGCCTCTCTATATCTGTCATCCTTTTTAGCTATACCTCACTGTGCCATCAAATACTTTGAAAAGTCTGTCCCGCTCTATCCCCCTTCATGTTTTACCTTTCCACACCTCCAACGCGTTCATTTTTTAAAGCTTTTCATTCTTCATGTCTTCCAGTTCTCATACTTTCTTTCCTCTTCTCTTCCTCTCCTCCTCCAACTTTTTAATTTTTCCAAACATTTCATTCACATCCATGCAATTCATCCAAGCTGTAACAACCAATTATGCAAACTTCTCTTTATACTATAGATTATGTGTAAATATTTTCTAAATGTTTATAGTATAGAACACTATGCTGTTAAATGTGTTATAAGACATTACTAATCAATTGAAACTCCTCAGTAATCAAGCGGAGGTTCGGTAATCTTGATTACACAGTTAAGATAAATTAACCCTTTCATGCGTGAGTTCCAAATATCTCTAACGGTCGCCCCAGTGTGAGTTTTTTTATGCACGTGATGCTAGAATGTTCTCTCCATTCCAGAATGTTATTGACACGTGAGGTAACGTTACTCATTTTATAACCTTTATGGTGTTATAGTCAATCGTGCTTATGTAGCTACATTATTCTATTAGCTCTGTAAAACAATGCTAGTTGCGTCAGATAACTATTAGCTTGTGTTGTATTTTGAAGCTACCCTGGCTCTCTCTTCTCCTGTAGCTCCAAGGCATAGCGATTGGTCTCCTCTACTATGTTTCCCACCAGCTCCTCTGTCAGAAACAACTTGAAGCACTCTGCCTCAGTTGGAAATGGCAAGGGGCGTTGCATTCCAGACTGGGACTCGTCAAAGCAAACAGCAGGGCCAGGAGGGGTGAAATGACTGGTGGCCTTCCAGCTACCACAAAACTCCTGTACTTCATCCACTGTCGGTCTGCCTCCATCACCACCAGCATCTTCAAAGGGAACTGGTACTTCGTCAGTGGACAAGGGAAATTCAGATTCAGGGTTCTCAATGGCTACAAGGTTGGGGGGCAGCTCCTCACTGTCACTGTCAGAATCCTGACTTTTAGACTAATTGTCAGAATTTTAAAAAATCTCCAGAATTTTCACATTTGTGAGTTGTCTCCTTTTGAAAGACATTGCTAATGCTACTGCTTAGCTCACTAGCTACATACATAAACAACAACACTGACTCAGAGTGAGAGGGTAAGTGGTTGACTGCCGGCACGCGCCACTTGTATCAATAAATCAATATCAGAACATGTTTTGTGTGGCAATTATTTGTGTATTTACTGTTTTATTCACGTTTTCAATTCTAGGTGACAAATCATGCATTCCGATTCTTGCACATATTATGTGTGTAAAATACTTTTTTTGAAGGGTATACTGATTATGATGAGCTAAGCTAATTCCAGCTGTGTAGCCATGTTTGTTGACATAATGCATTCTGGGTTTCACGTAATCGTCTGTTTGACCAAAGATGTTATAACAAAATGGGGCGAGTAAGAGTTCACACATTTTAGGAGGACTTCCGGAAATTAATGGTGGGATGTGAACGACGGTAGATGACACACCCCTTCAACATACATACTATAAACAGAACAAACTTATCTCGTCTTCTCTTATTATCTTCGGTTTCTGTGAGGAAAAATGCATGGCTGCCTGCTGAAACTAATCATCGGATTACTGTCGATGTCTATAGTGTTTTACCTAATTATTTCGATCAATGGTGAGCTCACCCATAATGTGATTAATTATACATAGTAATTGCTATTAGCTAATTCATCATGTAGTTTATGTCAGCCGAGAGTTAGAAAATATGACTGCTTGTGTTAGGTCAATCTTTCCTCAGTTAGCGCTAGGACAAATGTAGCCTACATTTTTCCGGTTAGGATGATTGTGTTGTGCTATATATACTTCTGTGAATATCTGAACATTGAATCCAAAAATAAACTGCTCACATTCTGGACATCACTTTGTAAGGACTGTATTTGTGTAAATAGTTTCTGAAAAAAGTGTGGCCAGCTCAAACGCTGATTGTCATCATTCGAAACTGGCCGTTCTAAACGAGCGTTCTAAACGAGTGTTCTAATCACACGGGTGTGATCGTACGCTTCAGGGACCACTGTAGAACGATCACACCCGTGTGATGGTACGTATGAAAGGGTTCAAATGGATTTATTGGCATGGGAAACATAAGCAAGTGAAATAGATAATAAACAAAAGTGAAATAAACAATCAAAAATTAACAGTAAACATTACGTTCACAAAAGTTTCAAAGGAATAGAGACATTTAACCTGTCTAGGAATGGGGTGCCCCCCCACCCCCACTGAAAAGGCAGAGCCGCGAAATTCAAAAAAAAAATATATTTTTAAATATTTAACTTTCACACATTAGAGTCCAATACAGCTAATGAAAGACACAGATCTTGTGAATCCAGCCAACATGTCCGATTTTTAAAATGTTTTACAGGGAAGACACAATATGTAAAGATGTAAATCTATTAGCTAAACACATTAGCATAATCCACCATCTTTTCTTTGTCCACCAACACCAGTAGCTATCACCAATTCGGATAAACTAAGATATTGATAGCCACTAACCAAGAAAAAAGCTCATCAGATGACAGTCTGATAACATATTTATGGTATAGGATAGGTTTTGTTAGAAAAATGTGCATATTTCAGGTAGATGTCATAGTTTACAATTGCACCCACCGTCACAAATGGACTAGAATAATTACAATGAGCAACGTGTTTACCAAACTACTAATCAAACATTTCGTAAAAATACACAGCATACACTAATCGAAAGACACAGATCCTGTGAATACAGACAATATTTCAGATTTTCTAAGTGTCTTACAGCGAAAACACAATAAATCGTTATATTAGCATACCACATATGCAAACGTTACCAGAGCATTGATTCTAGCCAAAGAGAGCGATAACGTAAACATCGCCAAAATATATTAATTTTTTCACTAACCTTCTCAGAATTCTTCAGATGACACTCCTGTAACATCATATTACACAATCCATATACAGTTTGTTCGAAAATGTGCATATTTAGCCACCAAAATCATGGTTAGACAATGACAAAAGTTGCCCAGCTGGTCAGACAATGTCGTGCGCCATATTAGACAGTGATCTAGCCGTATACATAAATACTCATAAACGTGACTAAAAAATATAGGGTGGACAGCGATTGATAGACAATTTAATTCTTAATACAATCGCTGATTTACATTTTTTAAATTATCCTTACTTTTCAATACAGTTTGCGCCAAGCGAAGCTACGTCAAACAAGATGGCGTCCTAAGCGATTAACATTTCTCGACAGAAACACGATTTATCATAATAAATTGTTCCTACTTTGAGCTGTTCTTCCATCAGAATCTTGGGCAAAGAATCCTTTCTTGGGTCTAATCGTCTTTTGGTCGAAAGCTGTCCTCTTGCCATGTCGAAATGCCCATTGCGTTCGGCATGAACTGGAACCGTGCCCAGAGATTCACAGTGTCTCAGAAATAAATGTCCCAAAATCGCACTAAACGGAAATAAATTGCTATAAAACGGTTCAAATTAACTACCTTATGATGTTTTTAACTCCTATAACGAGTTGAAACATGACCTGAGAAATATAACTGGCTTCACTAGTGCTTGGAAAAATTGCAGGTCGGTGTCCACCGTGCGCATGACGCATCTGGAAAAGAGTTCCTACCTACACGTGTTTTTGTTTTATAGGGGCTGTGATTGCGCAATCGATACCATTCAAATCGTCATCACGTAAAGGCATCCAGGGGAAGACGTAAGCAGTGTCTGTATGCTCATAGCAATAACAGTGGCCTTTAACTTCTTGAGAATACAGGGGGTGCTGTTTTCGCATTAGCATAATTGCCTCTACAGATTAAACTGCCTCTTATTCAATTATTGCTGTTACTATATGCATATAACCATATACCATTGGAAAGAAAACAAGCTATGGTTTCTAAAACCGTTTCAATTTTGTCTGAGTGAAACATAAGTCATTTGACAGCACTTTCCCTGAGCAAGAAGAAGATTGCAAGGTGTATGCTCGCTTCAACGCTCTGCCTATATATGGTCACGCCACCTATGACCCGAAACACACTTCATTCGTCTTCCTCTGGGTGTCAGGAAGACGTCAGAGGAGAATTCTTTTGTTTATCTTGTACTGACGTGAAATTAGACCTATTTCTTTAGCGTGACCGACAACTTCCGGTTTTCTGAAACGCGCGTTTTAGAGGTGCAATAGTCTTTTGTTATGCTGCCGTTACGGATGAAAACTATCTCCGTCTCGAAGTTTGTTTGATACATGTGACCATATCATCGTAATGTATGTTTTTTCAATATAGTTTAATCAGATTATTTGAATTTTTTCGGGAGTTTTGCTGTGTTCCGTTCTGTGAGTTTTTTTAACTTTGGACAGAACCGTGCTAGTCGACCAGTACCTATGCTAAATGAAGAGGGAAAGTTGCCATTGTGAATGGATTGAACGACTCATCAGGACTAAGGACACCTTTATCAACATTCTGATGAAAGATCAGCAATAGTAAGACCCAATTTACGATGTTATTTCATATATCTGTCGTGCATGTGAACTGGTCGGGCGCGCCCAGCTGGTTCTGGCTGGCGTGGCTATGCTAATTTAGCGCTACATTTTGTTTTCGCTATAAAACATTTAATAAATCTGAAATATTGTTTGGATTCACCAGATGTTGGGCTTTCAATATCTGTACGCTGTGTATTTTTTCTGAAATGTTTTAAGACAAGTAATTAGTTATATGAAGTTGGTCTCTGTAATTGTTCTGGCTGCATCAGCACTATATCAGATTGCAGCTGCAATGTAGAACTGTGATTTATACCTGAAAAATGCACATAAAAAAAAAAAAACTATGCTATACTATAAATATGTTATCAGACTGTCATCTTATGAATTTGTTTGTTGGTTAGTGGCTATATATATATTTTCATTTAGTCGAATTAGTGACAGCTACTGACGCAGGAAAAAACTGTTGGAGTAAAAAAATGGTGTCTTTTGCTAACGTGTTTAGCTAATAGATTTACATATTGTGTCTTCCCTGTAAAACATTTTAAAAATCTGAAATGGTGGCTTTATTCACAAGATCTGTGTCTTTCATTGGGTGTCTTGGACTTGTGATTTAATGATATTTAGATGCTACTATTTAATTGTGACGCTATGCTAGCGATGCTAATCAGTGTGGGGGGGGGGTGGGGGGTGCTCCCGGATCCGGGTTAGGTACTCTGTAGAGGTTAACAGTGAACTCCTTCAAGGCCCTGACCTGGCAAACACGCTTATAGGAGTCTTGCTAAGATTTCGGCAAGAGCACATTGCCATGATGGCAGACATCGAAGGAATGTTCCATCAAGTACGTGTCCATGAAGATGACTTAGACTTCCTGCGATTCCTATGGTGGCCGGATGGTGATACTAACAAAAGATTGGAGGAGTACAGAATGACAGTACATCTTTTCGGTGCTATATCCTCTCCAAGTTGTGCAAACTTTGCACTGCGAAAGACTGCAGAAGACAACTGTGAGGGGTACGATGAAGAGGTGATTCAAACAGTCAAGTCCAACTTCTATGTTGATGACTGCCTCAAGTCAGTGGCCACAGAAGAACAAGCCATAGCTCTCACAAGAAACCTCAGGGATGTGTGCTCTCAAGGTGGGTTCAAATTGACCAAGTGGGTCAGCAACAGCCGCACTGTACTAGCTTCTATCCCTGATGAACACAAAGCCAAGCAGATAAAAGAACTGGACCTGGACAGAGAAAAGCTGCCTGTTGAAAGAGCACTTGGAATCCGATGGAACATTGAAAGGGATGTGTTTACCTTCCAGGTCACTGTCAAGAACAGACCCCTTACAAGAAGAGGTATTCTCTCAACTGTCAGCTCTATTTATGATCCATTAGGTTTCCTCGCCCCATTCGTATTAAAGGCAAAGCAAATTCTTCAAGTGCTCTGCAAGCTAAAGTGTGGATGGGACAAAGTCATCCCTGAAGAACACTCTATTTCATGGAAGAGATGGCTCTCAGAGCTGGACCAGCTCTCCAGATTCCAGATAGACAGGAGTATGATGCCTGAGAACTTTGGTCAAATCAAGGCCGCACAGCTGCATCACTTCGGTGATGCAAGTGAACAAGGTTATGGCACGGCAAGCTACCTTAGGTTCACAAACGTTATGGAAAAGGTCCACATCGCATTCATACCGGGGAATTCAAGGGTGACTCCACTCAAGCAGATGACGATCCCCAGACTGGAACTTGCTGCAGCAACATTGGCAGTGCGAGTGGACAGGATGTTAAGGTTGGAGCTCCAGATTGAACTTGAGGAGTCAACTTTCTGGACAGACAGCCAGTCGGTGCTAAAATACATCCGCAACGATACCAAGAGATTCCATACTTTTGTGGCTAATAGGGTTGCTATGATCCGTGACCTATCGAAAGCAAAACAGTGGAGGTATTTGAACTCCAAACACAACCCAGCCGATGATGCCTCAAGAGGATTACATGTTGAAACTTTCCTGAACTCAAAGAGATGGCGCAAAGGACCAGAATTCATGGAGAAAACAGAAACACAATGGCCGAAAGTCCCCGAGGAGCTTGGCTCCATCCCTCCAGATGATCCAGAGGTGAGAAAAGACGTCATCGTAAACAGTACATGTGTGGAAGAAAAGAGTCCGACCAGCAAACTGATTGAGTACTATTCAACATGGAACAGCTTGAAAGCAGTTGCCTGGATGCTGAAACTGAAGATACTTCTACTACAGTTAAGTCAGAAAAGGAAAGTTCTCACCCAAACTGATCCAGTATCAGATCAGAGTCTGACAAACTCACTGAAGGAACAAATTGACAAGTTCAAACTGACGTTTGGAAAAGAAAGTCTGTAGATGACCTAGATGAAGCAGAAAAGGTCATCATTCGATTTGAGCAACGACAGCACTTTAAACAAGAAATTGCACTAGTTGTAAAAGGAAAACAATGTGCCAAGAGAAGCGGCTCAATCTGTAAGCTTGATCCAATAGTTGACAATGGCATTCTGAGAGTAGGAGGAAGGTTAAGCAAAGCTGCTATGCCTACGGAACTAAAGAATCCTATGATCCTGCCCAAAGACTCCTACATCTCCAGACTGATCTTACTCCACATCCATGAGCAGGTTGGCCACTCTGGGAGAGGTCACATGCTTTCTAGACTTCGCCAGCGATATTGGATACCCTGTGCCAACTCCTTAGCAAGGAAGATCCTTAAGAGCTGTGTCTTCTGCAGGCGGATGCAAGCTAGAGCTGGGGAACAGAAGATGGCTGACCTTCCACAAGATCGGGTAGCACCTGATTTGCCGCCTTTCACCCATGTGGGCATAGATTACTTTGGCCCCATAGAGGTGAAGCGAGGCCGCGTTCATGTGAAGCGGTATGGTGTGATCTTTACTTGCCTTGTGAGTCGAGCTGTCCATCTAGAAGTTGCTAGTTATCTGGATACTGATTCCTGCATCAATGACCTGCGCAGGTTCATCTGTCGAAGGGGCCCAGTAACAAGTATCAGAACAGACAATGGCACCAACTTTGTTGGAACACACAGAGAGCTAGGAGAAGCTCTGAAAGAGCTGGATCACAACAAGATTCAAAATAAATTACTGAAGGAAGGAGTGACATGGTCATTCAACCCTCCCTCTGGAGCCCACCATGGGGGGGTATGGAAGAGGTTGATCCGACTGGTGAAAAAGATCCTCTATTCAGTCCTTAAAGAGCAAGTACTGGATGATGAGGCTTTGCAGACAGCCTTGTGTGAAGTTGAGGCGATTATGAACGACAGACCAATCACTACTGTAACAAATGACCCTAACGATCTAGAACCCCTGACTCCGAACCATCTGCTTCATCTGAAAGCAAAGCCAGTCCTGCCACCAGGACTATTCCAGAGAAGTGACCTATACTCACGAAGGAGATGGAAGCAAGTACAATATATCACTGACCTCTTCTGGAAGAGATGGATCAGGGAGTATCTTCCATTTATGCAGGAGCGGAACAAGTGTAACAAAACTAAGAGAAACTTCAGTTCTGGTGACCTTGTGGTCATCGTCGATGACACCGCCCCAAGGAACTCTTGGCTAATGGGGCGTGTGGTGAAGGCTTTGCCAGGGGCCAAAGGTCTTGTCCGGAGCGTCATGGTTAAGACTAAGACCAATATCTTACAGAGACCTATCAATAAACTCTGTCTGCTCCTTGAGGCGACGAAGTGAGACACACACACACACACACAGTGCTCCATCTTTGAATCACGTGCACCTCTGATTCGTTGATGTCGTACTCTTACATTCTTTGATGTCATACATTTTTTGGACTTCAAACTCTTGACATTTTTTGGAAGTTGAACACCTTTACACTTCAACTCAGACTGAGATCTATGGACTATTTTCCTATATGGCACCTTGTATATTTGTATATAGCTATGAACTGTAATGGTGCTCTGGTATAGAATGTTTTTGTATTGGCTCTACGTTTGAATATTAAGTAATTGTTGTGCATTCAGTGCCGTCAACAATTAGGGGCCGGTATGTTAGAGCCGATTTGGGCATATTTTGTATAAAAGACTGAACATACTGAGCTCCATGTACATTTGTGTAAATATATTAAATATTAATGTATATGATGAAATATTAGGTACGTACCTTTATGATTTATTTACCGGATTGAGATATATTCATTTGTTATTAGTGTAACTCAGTTTTTGGCCCCCCCTCTTGCCCATTCATTGTACTGTGTTAATATAAAGGCAGGAAGTTGGGCCTTCGGGGGGAGGAGTCCTTGCTAGATGCGGGAGCGGTATAGTTTTTTGACCATATAGACATACAGAAAGACATACAGACATATAGACATACAGAAAGACAGGTCATATTATATTATGTATTTGCATTTCAAGTAATCTCTGCTTTAAGTTGATTGGAGAATACCTTTTGTTAGATAAGAATAAACATTTTTTGTTGCACTATATCCCTGGATCTCATTGAATGTTTGGCCGTTTGGAAACGTTAAGTGTGGACTGTATGCGTCCGAAACAACCCCGCTTCAGGCTTGGGCAGTGGCTATGGTAAAGAGGAAAGGAAGCCACTACAGTTTACATACCCTACATTAGTCATCTCATATGTATATACTGTATTCGATACCATCTACTGCATCTTGCCTATGCCGTTCTGTACCATCACTCATTCATGTATCTTTATGTACATATTCTTTATCCCTTTACACTTGTGTGTATAAGGTAGTAGTTGTGGAATTGTTAGGTTAGATTACTTGTTGGTTATTACTGCATTGTCGGAACTAGAAGCACAAGCATTTCGCTACACTCGCATTAACATCTGCTAACCATTTGTATGTGACAAATAAAATTTGATTTGATTTAGAGTTGTGAGCTGTGGAGACATGCTGCTACTGTAGCTTTCATCGACTTGGTAAAGCCCTGAATCGAGGTCATTGCTCCCACTAAGTTAATAGACTTGCTTTTTCAAATATATTTTACACTAATAAATTGCTTTCATTTGTGGCCCAAAATACGTTTATGTTTGTGGTGATTTAAACTGATACATCTTTTCCAATAGTAAAGTCTTACTGATTCCCCCATTTTTATGTAAGCTTCAAATAGTAGCCTAGCAGTAAAAGAGGTGAGCCAGCAACTGGAGGGTTACCAGTTCGAATCCCGGGTCAGACGCAAAGAAGTGAGCTAGTAACCAGAGGGTTGCTGGTGTGAAATCCTATTTTCCATATCCTGCCGTTGTGCTCTTGAGCAAGACACTTAATCCCCCACAACAGCAGCGCCCAGTGTGGCAGCCTCCTGCACCTCTCCTAAACCTGTGTATGTACACTGAGTATACCAACAATTAAGAACATCTTTCTAATATTGAGTTGCAACCCCCTTTTACCCTCAGAACAGCCTCAATTTGCTGGGGGAGGACTCTACAAGGTGTTGAAAGTGTTCCACAGGGATGCTGACCAATGTTGACTCCAATGCTTCCCATAGTAGTGTCAAGTTGGCTGGATGTCCTTTGAGTGGTGGACCATCCTTGATACACACAGGTAACTGTTGAATGTGAAAAACACAGCAGGATTGTAGTTCTTGACACAAATCGGTGCACCTGCTTGGCACCTACTACCATACCCCGTTCAAAGGCACTTCAATCTTTGGTCTTGCCCATTCACCCTCTGAATGGCACACATACACAATCCATGTCTCAGTTGTCTCAAGGCCTAACAATCCTTCTTTAACCTGTCTCCTCCCCTTCATTTAGACTGATTGAAATGACATCAATAACGGATCATAGCTTTCACCTGGTCAGTCTATGTCATGGAAATAGCAGGTGTTCTTAATGTTTTGTATACTCAGTGCTTGTATTTCGGAGGGCTTGGGTTAAAAGCGGAAGTCAAATTTCAGTTGGACCTTGTGTGTAATTGCTCAATAAAGTGGAGCAGTCTTGGATTCCTCTGGGGAATTCCCTGAATATAGCTGCCCGATGTGCTGGCATATGAAGCACCTGGAAAGCAGGAATGGAGTTGGCTAGCCAAGTGAGCAATCTCCTTTGCACCATCTAGACAAACATGTAATACTAAACTACACAACAGGTTGTACGTGTACAGTATTACATACCCAGCTCTACACCTGGTCTTGTCTCGCGGATTTCCGGGTATGTCAGTTGCTGGTAGAAAAGACACAGCCCCTTCATAGTGGTGATGTGTCAGGAACGTCTTAAAACCTGCACAAAACGACATCATGCCATATCACTAGCAACAGCAACAGACTACCGTAACAGTCCCAATGGTTGTATTTCCTAAAACAGCTAAAGCTACTCCTCTGACCCACCTGAAAAGTCATATCTGGCTGGTCCCATCCAGCGTTTCCTCTTGCTGTCTGCCAGCACGTCACCAGAGAAACCGTATCCAAGCAGGGAGACGGAATACCTCAAGAATGTGTTGTGATGGACCGAGCACACGTCCATTGGCTGGAAGTCTCCTGTGAAGACAGGAGTCTAGTATGAGTGATCCTCCACAGATACTGTGTGTGTGGGGTACAGTGTCTTAAAGAGGTGTGATGACACACTATGTGCTTTTACTATAAAAAAAAGCACACCCATCCACCCACACTGACCTCCAGCAGTTTCCTCTTATCTCAAAAGCTTTGAATAAGTAGGTCACGGCTGTCACTTGTTGGTCAGCTGAGTGTGCCATAGCGATAACATAGAAGTGACAAACACGAGACATTTCTATTTACAATGAATCTCCAGGAAAGACCTGGAACAGAATGCAGAATGCTTATGCTACTAGTCTGTGCTGTATAAAAATGTCAGTTACACTATTTTTAAAGGCATTTTAATTGCCTGCACCCACCCACTATGACATGTAAAGCTGAGGTCACAGGGTCATTGATGCCGGCAGTGGCATAGCAGATGCAGTCCGTTGAACCTGGATACCACACAAAACAAGACAATGATACATTATGTTCCTGCCTACACAGACAAAAGCTAGCAGTGTGTGTGTTTGTAATAATAATAATTTGGTGGGTGCTTATAATTGTCCCCTCTCATACATGTACACGTGTGTACTAATATGCATGTATTGGAAATGTTTATTGCATATCCCAACACCCTTGGAGACTGGGATCACGGCCAGGGTGTGTGTGTGTGTGTGTGTAAGATGGAAAAATGGAATGCGGAAATCAACAGATAGTGTAGTGTACATGAAATGGACCTCATGGTTGACATTAGTTTGTAAACTTACGCAGTCAGGTCATAAACTGAGCTATTGATGTGATCATTGCTATGTAAACATAGTGGTGTTTTTTTTAAAAACTTTATTAGGATCCCATTAGCTGTTGCACATGCAGGAGCTACACTTCCACATAAAACAAATTATACGACAGAGTACAGAATAGCTATAGACAAGAACATTGTTACATTAAATCCAAAATATTAAATCTAAATAAGAGGATCACGTGACCCCTGAACGAGATGGCCGCATGAACTAGGAGCTCCGCACAAGTAGTTTCCAATTCTTAATCTTACCCCCACTTCAAGTTTAAACTCATTTAGCTTTAGTCAAAAAGTCATGGCGGCTACAAAAGGCGACACTACAGGTGACATTTTTACCCGGACTCGAGCATTAGCGACGGAAAAAGCCTCCAAGAAGCAGCTAGCTTCAGAAAAAGCTAGCGCAAGAGGACCCTTAAATCTATTGACATGGAACTGCCATGGTCTAGGTCATGCAATAAAACGGAAAAAGATACTATGTGCTCTAAAAAAGGAAAAAGCAGACATCGCGCTATTGCAAGAGACACACCTCTGTGATGCTGAACATGCCAAACTCCGCAGAGCTTGGGTGGGACATGTGTATTTCTCATTCTTTCAAATCCAACAGTAGAGGTACGCCTTTGTCCAACTCTGCTTTGACCTCTGCAAAAACATCGAGGTCACAGAGCTGGAAATTCAACACCTCCATGCTATCAAACGAAGCATTCCATACATTGGTAACTACATGGATAGACAACTACACACAAGACAACAAAGAATCTCCTGTTTCTCCGGCGACAATGTGGGACGCTGCTAAAGCCACACTAAGAGGTCATCTAATTGCATATGCTTCCTCTAAGAAAAAAGCAATGGAAGCACACAGGCTAGATCTGGAGGGGGAGCTGGAACGCTGTGAAAAAGTACATAAACAATCCCCAGACAGCACCTCCTGGAGTCAACATAAAGCAGCCAAAGCCAAACTGAATTTGGACTATACTCGGGAGATTTAAAAAAAAAAGTTCTCTTTACTAAACAGAAATACCATGAGTAAAACAATAGGCCATGTAGATTACATGCTTATCAATTAAAAAAAGAGCAGTCAGAGCGTACAATTATGGCTATCCAAACAGCAGAGGACGAGGTCACATATGACCCAAAAAATATCAATTTAACTTTTCATGATTTTTACTGCAAACTATATACCTCTGAGAGAAAACACACGGAGGCAGAACTCCACTCCTTCCTAGAGGGAATCTCGCTACCTAAACTATCAGAGACCGACCAAGAAGATCTCAACTCCCCCTTCACTCCTGAGGAGGTCCAGGAGGCAATCACCTCCATGCCACCTAACAGGTCCCCAGTCCCAGATGGATTCTCCAGAGAGTTCTACAAAGCTTTTTAGCCCCAGCTTAGCCCTATTTTCATGCCAATGCTGGAGGATTTTTGCAAAAACGGAGTTCTCCCAGAATCAATGCACACAGCTCGCATTACAGTGTTGCTCAAAAAAGACAAGGACACCATATCCTGCTCCTCCTTCCGGCCCATAAGCTTGTTGGATTCCAAATTGCTCGCCAAAAGACTAAACACTCTTCTTCCCAAAATAATAAAAGTGGACCAAACTGGATTTACTAGAGACAGATACTCTTCTGACAACATTCGCCGTCTTTTTGATATTATTGATCAAGTAAACGCACAGAAGACCCCTGTCCTGCTGGCTTCACTGGATGCTGAGAAGGCGTTCGACAGGATGGAGTGGCGTCCAAATGCCATGGTGACTACTAACGGACTAAACTCTGACAGATTCCATTTGGGACGGGGCACAAGACAAGGGTGCTCGCTGTCCCCCCTGCTCTACTTGTTGGGGGCGGAGCCTCTGGCAGAGTTGATAAGGAGCAATCCAAGTATTATAGGTGTTCCTGCAGGCGGCCTGCAGCACAAGATTTCGCTTTACGCGGATGATGTCTTGCTCTACATATCCAACCCTGAGAAATCCCTTCCTCCCATTTTAGACACAATTGCTCAGTAAGGCACGTTTCCAGGTTCTAAGATTAATTTTAACAAATCCACTGTCTGCCCTCTCAATATTACACTCACCAGTTCTATGAAGACACTATGTCCATTCCAATGGAAGACACAGGGGTTTCAATACCGTGGGATATTCATAACACGAGATCTGAATAGGCTTTTCAAGGAGAATTATCTTCCACTCCTGGATCGAATCAAGAACGATCTCCAAACCTGGATCTCCCTCCCAATTAGCTTACTAGGAAGAATGAATGTCATCCGTATGAACATCCTCCCTAGACTGAACTATTTATTTCAGATGCTACCATGCTACCTCCCAGCTTCCTTTTTCAAAACAATTAACCAAAGCATCACCAAAATTTATATGGGGCAATAAAAAACCTAGGATCAAGCGCTCCACTCAATCGAAAGCTGAATCTAAGGGCGGTCTTGCCCTTCCATTGTACTACTGTTCTGCCCAAATCCGCAACATGCTAACATGGATCACAACAGACAAGAGTCAACGTGGATCCAGATAGAAGCCCAATCCTGTGGTTCATTGCCACTAAGCTCAACTATATTCATTAATAACTTTAGTGAAGTGGGCAACATAGCCAAAACCTTTGTGATTTACAGCACCCTACTAGCGTGGAGGGACTGTAAGAAATACCTGGGCATTTCCTCCCAAAAATGTTCTCACTCGCCTATAGTAGGCAACCCAGACTTGCCAAAAGCCCTGAGGGATGCCAACTTTAATCTTTGGCATACTCTAGGAGTCAGGACCTTTTCAGACCTATTTCATCAGAAGACCACTACACTGAAATCCTTTCAAGAGCTCTGCAGTGAATTCAATGTGCCAAGATCCCTTTTTTTTTATATCTTCAAACTAGACATGTCATTTCCTCATTTACTTCCAAGAGTGGGTTTAGAACTCAGTTGAATGAAGTTGAAACCCTTCTTGCCACAGCACAATCCATTAAAGGCAAAATATCTTATATCTATACACTCCTTTCTGAGAAAGGAGGCTCCTCCTTTGAAAATAATCTGGGAAAAGGACCCTGGTCTGACTATCAGTGATGAGTTATGGGCGGAGGTTTGCGACAGGGTATACTGCTCCTCTACTAATGTAAAAATGAAAGAATCTAATTACACATTTTTGTACAAATTTTATTACACTCCCTTGAGACTCCATAGAATGAAAACAGACATTTCTCCTAACTGTAAAAGATGTACCTCTGAAAGTGGAACCTATATGCATGTATTTTGGAGCTGTAGAAAGATTGCCAGATTTTGGCAATCTATACATACTGCTGCACAGAAAATACTAGATGTACAGTTTGATATGACCCCGTGTATCTATCTTCTTAATGCCCAGCAGGACTTTGTTGTTGATCCTGACAGAGAAAAGTTGCTTATGACCATTACATACTTTGCTAAGAAATGTATTCTTCTATTGTGGGCCTCTAGTACCTCTCCTACATTTAAAATGTGGATTGACCAGATTGTTGACTTTCTCCCTCGTGAAAAGCTCACTTTTGACCTACACAAGAGACAGCCCAAGTTTGATAGACTCTGGTCTCCACTACTCAACTATATTTCAAATTGGACAGAGCGAATGGGGTGATCAGGGAGATGAGCAGATGCGTGTTGTGTAAGGTGCTGTAAAATCTAAAAACTAATTATTGGCGTCATCTCAGATAAGGCTGGAAATAGCTAATAAAGAACCTTGATAGTGCTGCTGCAAGTTCTATATTTTAAATTTTGTAATAATTATTCTTTGTGTATATATATATATAACAATTTTTTATTATTATTATTTTTTTAAGTCTGTCACATCTGTGAACGTGGAATGTGTTTGGTTGGTTGATTGAAAAACAAACTTTAAATTGAAAAATATATATATATATAAATAACATTCTATATTGTCAAGACACCAAGAGAGGAGAATGCTTGCAGATGGCATGTATAGAATGTGTACGTGCTTGTGAATGTCTGCGTGTGGTCTTGACTAACCTGCAGATATAATGCCAATGCGGAGACTACAGGGTACCAGCTTCTCCTCCGGGCTGTTCTGTTCCACTCTGTTATCCCTGTGTTCGAGAGACCAGGCCGTAAACTATCTCGCTGAACATGCTGTCCCCACCCACACACACTACTCTGCATAGAGGTCAAAGGTCATGTAACACAGAGGTCAGAACAACAAAACTGATCTTTTTGTTTGTCGTTTGAGATTAATATACTTGACCAGGGGTGTTTTTAGTTCAACTGTGATTGGTTGAATATGATTTAGTGACGGTTGAGCTGAAAACCAGACTACAAAGAGGTCTTTAAAACAGACCTTTGATTACTATAGCGACAATGACATTGAGAACATCTCCATCCTCGACTCACCCATCATATTTCTTTAACTCCGCCTCTGTCTTCAGGTGGTCCCTGGCATGATTGGCATGCTCTGTAACTATGACAACAAATGACCAGGAAAGAGTTAGACGTCTTAGCATGCTTCACGTTTGTCTTTCAAGTGCTTCCTGTAGTTGGGATACACTTGAAATGTCAACTTGAACAGGTTAACAATTGATTCATTTATATCGCATTATGTTTTCCTAATTTGTTGCATAAATTGATATTTTGGACTTAAGGCGTAATCATTCACTCGCTTGGAGCAATATATCGACTAAGCATTTTCCATAAAGAAGTCTGAGATTGCAGAAGTCCTAAAGTAGACATTTTCTCTTCTCTAATTGTTAGACATTGAAACAATTTGAAGCTAAAGGAATAGTTTGATTTTATGTGCAAACATTTTCACACCCACCTTAGATGTTTTATATATCTTTTTTTACAATTGTTCAAATACTGTATCAATATTTTGATATCAACCCAAGCAGCTGTATAGTTAAATGCAATTCGTCAAAATATATGACTTTGACAAATGTTCACAGTCTTTCGCTAGTCTGAGAAGTAAACGGGATGTAAAGGAATCCAGTATTCAACGACCATCATCCTTTCCAATGAGGAACTAGGATGATAGATGGCGGCCGTAAATGATGTCATATTCCTGTGCGGCCTGAGAGAGCTTGTGCCCATTTGCCTAGAGTGAACAATTTGACTTGGCCCATAAAGACTCATCTATTATTAAATCATGTTTAATGTCTTTGGCAGGAACTCACCAATCACGTCCGTGGAGATGGAGGCACAGGCGAAGAGAGGCGAGACTTTCTGCTCATAAATGCACTTGCTGCTTGCCCCCATAAGGGTTGATGTACACCAGCAAATGCTTGGGTCTGCTAGCTGCAAAAAGTCAAGTGAAAGCAATAGTACTGAACAATTAGTGCTCTTTGAGGTCGGTTTGGTTTCGGTTAGATTATTGAAAAAATAATCACGGTTTTCACTAATGTATTTAATGCTTTAAAAATGAAATAACTGCCAAAACATTGAACATATTCCATCGTCTGTCAGGTCCACATTGGTAGACATCAATAGAAAAATAGGAAATGACTATGAAATCAAATATCAGTTGTGTAAGTCGCTCTGGATAAGAGCGTCTGCTAAATGACTTAAATGTAAATGTGTATATTAATTCCTTATTTTTCATTTCTTAAAGTAATCTCATCTCTACTCAGGTAGTAGCAGTCAGCGAGCCAAAACTAACGTTCTCTGTGCTCCCCATACTGTACTGTCTAGTCATTCTATTTAGGTAGCCTATGTTGCAGAGCTGTCTGACGAAATCATTTAACTAGTTCTTCAAAGTAGATAAGGCATACTTTCAAAATGTCTCTGTCCCTCTAAGCATTAATTTTTTTTTCATCCAGGATGAAATAGCAGTCAGATGTATTTTTGTCCTGTATTGTCGTGTCCCGTATATATATATATCTTTTATATATGTATTTTTCCCAAAAACTCAACTTCAAAACGCTTTCCTGCAACCCGCCTCACTAATTACAAAAAAAGTATTATTTACCTCAAATCTGAAAATCCACAATAGAAGCTAGCCAGATTACTGGCTAACGTTAGTATTTCAGCTAACCACCGTTTGTGGTCATCAGCTATTCCTTTAGCTCTATCGCCACTTTAATATATCGCCACTTTTGTACAACGCGACTCAGACCAGAACATACTGAACCTATTTTTATCCATATCCCTGGGTTTCAACTGCAAGCTCTGGACATTTACACCTGGATCTCGCAGCTAGCTAGCTGCAAACCGTGTGTCTATTGGCTTACGTTGATCCCGGAGCTAACATCAATTGTTCTGGAGCTAGCCAGCTGAAGAGTTCCATCAGCCACTCCAGGGCTACTATCACCTATCGGGACACGTTTTACTACCAATGCGGAGCCCCACAGGGCCTTCACGACTGACTACCGACGTTATCTGCCCGAGGGAGTTAACCAACTGCCACCTCCGTCGCGACCTTACCTGAACGCTCATCTGGGGCCCGCTAATCATTAGCTGTCTTATCGGCTGCTATCTGAATAAGTCTATCGGACAATTTTTCTTGGGTCACTATATAACTATATCGATTTTGCCAATTGGATTGATCCCCTCTACCACACAGAACCCCACTAATCTACCGACGGAAACGCACGAGGCGGCAAAAAACAGACATCCATCCTATGCTAGTGTAGCTTGGTTCATTCTGCGTTGTGTACTTTTAATTGGGACGCTGCCACAACTGACGGTCTGCTAGTTGAAATCTTTTTATTTGCCCTGCACACGAAGAGACAACACACATTATGTTAATAACCCTTGGCGCAGTCACAGCTCTCAGGCACCTTGCTAGCCGAAGGTCAGGCAAAAGAGCGCCAAAAGGAAATAACAGGTGCCGCGTGTACACATTTGATGCACAACAGCACACCATACAATACAAGTAAAATTACACAGAACATAATTCGGACAAAATTAAAGACATACCTGCACACGAAGAGACAACACACATTATGTTAACCCTTGGCGCAATTACAGCTCTCAGGCACCTGCGCGATCACATGGACACTCACTCAAACACGTCCCAAGTACTCACAAGTTACAATAGATAACAAGTTTCACAAAGCTCGCTAACTAGGGTAACATAAATCTTTATATTATCCACAGTGTAACAAACTTATGGTTGCAAAACAGTACATTGTGTAACATTATGACGGTTTTATATTAAACAATTTCGGAGCCAAAGACAACATACCTTGCTAGCCGAAGGTCAGGCAAAAGAGAACACTAAAGTGGTATGGAAATACAGATAACCCGCGATGGGCCAAACCAAAATATACAAAACTTTTACAATCACATGTATGTACAATATTGATATGAAAAAGTGTTTGTACACCAAATAAAAACATTAGCTATGCAGCTGTAATTAAATTAAATAAAAAACTGAATTATTATTATTATTATCAAATTATTAACATCCCCTCTTGACCTGGCCTATTTGAATTGGCCCTTGTGTGCAACTTGGTGCATAATCTAGGGGTACAACATCACACTGCTACACTAGCTTGCTACCGATAGCCAGCTACCCGGCCAGCAGTCTGAATCGCCGTGACCCCAACCAACCTCTACTCACTGGACCCTTATGATCACTCGATTAAGCATGCCCCTCCTTAATGTCAATATGCCTTGTCCTTTGTTCTGTTTAGTGTTTATTGGCTTATATAAAATAAATGCAAATTAATTTCTTAAATCATACAATGTGATTTTCTGGATTGTTGTTTTAGATTCCGTCTCTCACAGTTTTATGTGTACCTATGTTAAAAACTACAGACCTCTACATGCTTTGTAAGTAGGAAAACCTGCAAAATCATCAGTGTATCAAATACTTGTTCTCCCCACTGTACATACACACACAGATTTTCCAACAATTGTTGACAGACCGATTATTTCATTTATAACTCCCTGTATCACAATTCCAGTAGGTCAGAAGTTTACATACACTAAGTTGACTGCATTTAAACAGCTTGAAAAAATCCCGAAAATTGTGTCATGGCTTTAAAAGTTTCTGATAGGATAATTGACATGATTTGAGTCAATCAGAAACTTTTAAAGCCATGACACAATTCTGTAGTGTCTGTAGTTGTACACAGTGAAGCATTGAGGATGAGTAATTGCGTTCTTAGAGTGATGTCATAATGGATCATGCGGTCATAAGAAGATAGAATCCTCTTGCTATTAGGCTAGAATCTTAGGTGGGAGAACATTCCTAGAGAAGGTTAGTTGGAGACGGTCATCATATTAGTAAGTCATGTTTATACATTTTTTAGTACATTTTTAGTAAGTCATGTTTATACATTTTTCCAAAAGTTATGGTGAATCTACTATAATGGAGAGGACGGTTTTAGGCAAATATGATAGAAATCCTTAGCCTACTGCGAGTATCTAACTCATGTCTTATGTTTAAATTAATATTTTCTTGGTTAAAGATTGGTTTGCATTAACAACATAGTGTACTGTACTATAAACACTTTGAAAAGATTTACACAAAATCTATAGTATAAAGAGAAGTTTGCATAATTGGTTGGTCACAGCTTTTTAAGTTTGGATACAGGGCAGTCTTATGGTGAGATGCAAAATAATGTATTAGAGACACTAGAAATGTAGGCATTGATGAAAGACACCGCATAGGTTAAATGCTTTAATAGTAGTTTGAATGAATGCATGTCAATTGTGTTTAGGGAAACTGGGAGGTTATGTTTTTTGGAAATACTGTCACTATAATCACAGGATACATAGCCACAGGAAGTAGGGGTGCAGCAGCACCCCCTGATACATTGTAATAAATAAATACATGTTTAATTTTTTATTATTACAAATGTTTTTTTACACCAAATTAGTGCACTAGGCCTTTGAGTGGAGAAAAATACTCAACAGCAGAGCGGAGAAAAATATTCCTCAGCACCCGCCCACACATCTTCCCTCATCCCTGATAATGTGCTAAGGTTCTTACTGCTAAGAGGTTAGAGGTACAGAGGGCTATATACCCTTTTCACACTACTGAGCCAAATCAGCCAAACGTTACATTGCTATTGTGTGATGTCACAGTGTGAAACACAATGTCAATTTCATAGAATTAGGAATTAGAATACTAGAATGGAAATGAACCTTCTTATGATTGTCCAAAAGTCAGCCATGTTGGTCAGGGAGTTGGTTAACCATGGTTTCCCAGTGCTGTGATAGGATATTGTGTAAAACAATTGGTATAAAAACTGTATTTCCAATTAATTATATGACAACATTTTAGGTTGACTATAATTTCATTACATCACATGCCTTTTATTTTCCTGCATAAGTAAAAGCAGGAAATGCATCACCTATGCCGCTACAGCCATTCATTCCAATTAGACTGGTTTTTGGATTTCTCCCTGACCAAGATGGCTGCCATTTTCACCCCATTATGGAACTTTGATAGTTTATGACGTAGCCCCTCTAGTACTTTAATAGGATCTCTATGGTCAAAATATGGTTGAGAGGTGATATTCTAGAGATGGTTAGAGCAGGAATAGAAATATAATTGCTAGAAAGGACATCCCTATTCAATTCAATGTCGTGCTGATGGGTGCACCCTTAGCAAAGCAGGAAGTGTCCTCCATTAACCAAGAAGTACAGGATTGTATTGTGCTCATTATTTAATGTCAACTGACATTACACACATTTCAACGAGAAGTCCTTGCCATGGCGTTTCAAATAACAATGGCAATTGTGTATAACAATGCCAAGCTAGACATTTTGAGTGTAACCGTGAGAGGGTGCAGTCAAATTGCCGGGGTCTGAGGGGATATTTCCATTCTACACATTCTATTTATATGAGAGTAGTTTGCAGAAGGGTTTTAGAAGTTTGCGCAAAGACACAGAAGTAAAATAAACTTCCAATTGACAATCTGCAGGGGAAATTGTCAGTAATTTTAACAATAATACAATTTCTGTCAATTTGGAATATACATTAAGGTCAAATTCATCTTTGGCAATTGGGTAAAAAGGAAAGATGGAACTGTTAAAAGTGATGTGCCTGATGCCGATGACGTCTTTAGATTGTTTAAGGATTTGTTTTCCTTTAGCAGTATTCTGCAGGATGCTAACATTTACAAACTCTCTTTTAGAGCTCATTCGTTATGGAAGTGCAGAGTATTGGTCAGAGCGACTGGCATTTTGAGGTGGGCCTGCTAAGGAAAGAGGTGGGCAAGCTAACGCAATGGGACTGTATGGAGGAGACGAGACAGATAGAGACAGAAGATGGAGATGAGACAACAGCAGGATTACCAGTATCTGGAGATGAATAGACAGAATATGTTGGAGGTGGAGAGGGACAGACTTGAGAGGATGAAGAGGGAGGAGAAGAAGGAGCTTGCAAAAATAAATCAGATGAAGGATGAAGAGTTGCTGTTAATGGAAATTAGAATGAGGGAAAGGACGAGAGAGATGGAGGTGGTTCAGGGAGAAATCTGAGAGGCAGAAGGTAGAGAAACAGATGGAGCTCCAGAAGAAGAG
This sequence comes from Salvelinus fontinalis, assembly GCF_029448725.1. Lineage (NCBI taxonomy): Eukaryota > Metazoa > Chordata > Actinopteri > Salmoniformes > Salmonidae > Salvelinus > Salvelinus fontinalis. The sequence goes on from NW_026601736.1 coordinate 29,740, forward strand.
ACAGGAGGAGAGAGATGAGTGGGAGATATCTAAAAAGAAGAGCATGGAGGAATGGAAAGAGTTTTACAGGAAGGAAGAACACTACCGAAAGGAAGAGGAATGGATGAAAGCAGAAAGGAAGGCAAAGAGAAAGATGGGAGAAGAACAACAGATGCTAAAAAAACAAGCCAGTCTAACAAAGAAACTGAGTGATGGAAAGAGAAGAAACCTGGAAGAGAGAAAGGAAGATGAAAATAATATGGGAGAAAAGTGTGTTAAGGAAGCAAGGGACAGAGACAGGAGAGAGCTGAAAGAAAAGAGGCGGAGACGGATTGCAGAAGAAAATTTGACACACATGGAGAAACAAATGATGGAGATGGAGGACAGGAACAGAGAATTTGAGAGTCAGATTAGAGAAGAGAAAAGAAAGCACGAGGTGGAAATGACAGAGGGAACTGGAAGACATGAAGAAAGAAATGTTTGGAAAAATGAAAGCGTTGGAGGTGTGGAAAGGTAAAACATGAAGGGGGATAGAGAGGGACAGACTTTTCACATAGTATTTGATGGCACAGTGAGGTATAGGTAAAAAGGATGAGATATAGAGACAGGCAGAGCAAGACATACATACATACAGTATATCACAAAAGTGAGTACACCCCTCACATTTTTGTATATATGAGTATATCTTTTCATGTGACACGGTGTCCCGTGTAGCTCAGTTGGTAGAGCATGGCGCTTGCAACGCCAGGATTGTGGGTTCGATTCCCACGGGGGGCCAGTACAAAAAAAAGTATGAATGTATGTACTTGTAAGTCGCTCTGGATAAGAGCGTCTGCTAAATGACTTAAATGTAAATGTAAACACTGAAGAAATGACACTTTGCTACAATGTAAGGTAGTGAGTGTACAGCTTGTATAACAGTGTAAATTTGCTGTCCCCTCAATAACTCAACACACAGCCATTAATGTCTAAACCGCTGGCAACAAAAGTGAGTACACCCCTAAGTGAAAATGTCCAAATTGGGCCCAAAGTGTCAATATTTTGTGTTGCCACCATCATTTTCCAGCACTGCCTTAACCCTCTTGGGCATGGAGTTCACCAGAGCTTCACAGGTTGCCACTGGAGTCCTCTTCCACTCCTCCATTACGACATCACGGAGCTGGTGGATGTTAGAGACCTTGCACGCCTCCACCTTCCGTTTGAGGATGTCCCACAGATGCTCAATAGGGTTTAGGTCTGGAGACATGCTTGGCCAGTCCATCACCTTTACCCTCAGCTTCTTTAGCAAGGCAGTGGTTTTCTTGGAGGTGTGTTTGGGGTCGTTATCATGTTGGAATACTGCCCTGCGGCCCAGTCTCCGAAGGGAGGGGATCATGCTCTGCTTCAGTATGTCACAGTACACGTTGGCATTCATGGTTCCCTCAATGAACTGTAGCTCCCCAGTGCCGGCAGCACTCATGCAGCCCCAGACCATGACACTCCCACCACCATGCTTGACTGTAGGCAAGACACACTTGTCTTTCTACTCCTCACCTGGTTGCCGCCATAAACGCTTGACACCATCTGAACCAAATAAGTTTATCTTGGTCTCATCAGACCACAGGACATGGTTCCAGTAATCGATGTCCTTAGTCTGCTTGTCTTCAGCAAACTGTTTGCGGGCTTTCTTGTGCATCATCTTTAGAAGAGGCTTCCTTCTGGGACGACAGCCATGCAAACCAATTTGATGCAGTTGACGGCGTATGGTCTGAGCACTGACAGGCTGACCCCCCACCCTTTCAACCTCTGCAGCAATGCTGGCAGCACTCATACGTCGATTTCCCAAAGACAACCTCTGGATATGACGCTGAGCACATGCACTCAACTTCTTTGGTCGACCATGGCGAGGCCTGTTCTGAGTGGAACCTGTCCAGTTAAACCGCTATATGGTCTTGGCCACCGTGCTGTAGCTCAATTTCAGGGTCTTGGCAATCTTCTTATAGCCCAGGCCATCTTTATGTAGAGCAACAATTCTTTTTTTCAGATCCTCAGAGCGTTCTTTGCCATGAGGTGCCATGTTGAACTTCCAGTGACCAGTCAGTAGGAGGGAGTGTGAGCGCGGTGATACCAAATTTAACACACCTGCTCCCCATTCACACCTGAGACCTTGTAACACTAGCGAGTCACATGACACCGGGAGGGAAATGGCTAATTGGGCCCAATTTGGACATTTTCACTTAGGGGTATTCTCACTTTTGTTGCCAGCGGTTTAGACATTAATGGCTGTGTGTTGAGTTATTGAAGGGACAGCAAATTTACACTGTTATACAAGCTGTACACTCACTACCTTACATTGTAGCAAAGTGTCATTTCTTCAGTGTTGTCACATGAAAAGATATACTCAAATATATACAAAAATGTGAGGGGTGTACTCACTTTTGTGATATACTGTACAGACGTACAGACAGACAGAGCACACAAGCACACTATAGGCTCTGGTACTCGATTGGAATAGAACTGTTTGATGTTTACTCAAGTCTATTTTAGGAAACATGGCTGATGTTTGTTTTGGATCATTTTCTTTCTATCTCTCTCTCTCTCTCTCTCTCTCAGATTACTCCATCTTCTCTGTGGGCCAACAGGGGGTTGCACAGCCCCCTCCAGCCCAGCAGAATAAGACAACCTCCCCCCGCAAAGGTAATAACAAGAGCAGTTTGATTCATTGGCTCATCAATAAGAATGTATAAGAGCAACCAGTTTTAATAATCTTCAAAAATCCCAGAGTCTATTCCCCCTTATCCCCCGTCTCTCTCAATTCAATTAAAATGGATTTATTGACATGGGAAACATAAGCAAGTGAAATAGATCATAAACAAAAGTGAAATAAACAATCAAAAATTAACAGTAAACATTACGTTCACAAAAGTTTCAAAGGAATAGAGACATTTAAAATGTCATATTATGGCTATGTACAGTGTTATAAGTACAAAAGGGAAAATAAATAAACATAAATATGGGTTGTATTTACAATGGTGTTTGTTTTTTCACTGGTTGCCCTTTTGTTGTGGTAACAGGCCACATATATTGCTGCTGTGATGGCACGCTGTGGTATTTCACCAAAATAGATATGGGAGTTTATCCAAATTTGATTTGTTTTCGAATTCTTTGTGGGTCTGTGTAATATGAGGGAAATATGTGTCTCTAATATGGTCATACATTTTTCAGGAGGTTAGGAAGTGCAGCTCAGTTTCCACCTCATTTTGTGGGCAGTGTCTACATAGCTCGTCTTCTCTTGAGAGCCAGGTCTGCCTACGGCGGTCTTTCTCAATAGCAAGGCTATGCTCACTTAGTCTGTACATAGCCAATGCTAATCTCTCTCTCTCTCTCTCTCTCTCTCTCAGATGTCTCTCTCTCTCTCTCTCAGATATTTGCAGCTGGGAAAAATCGTTTGGCTAAAGCCTTGAAACCCCTTGTGTGCAAAACAAAAATGAAGGCAGAATGCATTCTTCAAGCAATATAAAATAATAAAATCATTTTAGCATCAAGGGTTTGTGTGTGTACATTGTTTTTAAGGGTCAGGTCAAGACCAATTCTGTGTTCTGTGTTTTGCTAGAGAGAAACAGTATAGATATTAGCCCAGATTCCTAACCTCTAGGGTTTGCAAAGTCTTAAAAAAACAATCACCAGCCTTAGATTCTCCACAACTTCTTTTGTCACATTAGACTTGAAAGATATGCTAACAGAATTGAGCGTGCCAGAGAAAATGGTCTCTAATGTACCCACAGTTTTGTACTCAAAGCATTTGTTCTCTCTTTAGATTGTCACAGGTGGTTGTGGCCATAGAGCTCGCCCGTTTGTAGTCCTAAAAACTGGAAATGAAACCTTGTGGTACAGATAGGGGGTCTACCTGTGCCTGAGCACCTTAGTATAAATATCATCTGTCCTGCCCTAGCAGCATACCATTTGATTAACACTTGATAACGCTTGATTTACATCATCATCAATTCTCGGTCTGGTTGGACTACACGCAGCAGAGAGAGGAGCGGATGCATCTCCGGCCCTCTGACCCATGTCCACTCCTTCAGTCGGGAGTTGCACATGTGTGTCAGGGCAGCAGCAACACAGGTAGTCTACACTCTAGCAAACCATCCTATACTAACATATTTCATAGTGAGAGAACCACATATCAGACTCATCCTTTCATCTCATAGTGAGAGAACCACATCAGACTCATCCTTTCATCTCATAGTGAGAGAACCACACCAGACTCATCCTTTCATCTCATAGTGAGAGAACCACATCAGATTCATCCTTTCATCAAGCATTTCTCAGCCTTGACGTACAGGTCATGCTCCAACAGTCACCCAAGTACCTTGCGCACCAGAGACACATGCGCGGCGCGTTTAGCGGAATAGACCAGAATGTCATCGATATAATCCACCACACCCTGCCCGTGCAGTTCCCTGAGAATCTCGTCTACAAAAGATTGGAAGACTGCTGGAGCATTCTTCAAGCCGTACGGCATGACAAGGTACTCATAATGGCCGGATGTGGTACTAAACGCTGTCTTCCACTCATCTCCCTCCCAGATACGCACCACGTTATACACGCTCCTGAGATCCAGTTTTGTGAAAAAGCATGTCCCGTGAATTGACTCAATCGCCGTGGCAATGAGAGGTAGCGGGTAACTGTACCCCACCGTGATGGAATTTAAACCTCTATAGTCAATGCACGGATGCAAACCTCCCTCCTTCTTCACAGAAAATAAACTGGAGAAGGCAGGTGATGTGGAGGGCCGAATGTACACCTGCCTCAGAGATTCAGAGACATATGTCTCCATAGCCACCGTCTCCTCCTGTGACAGGGGATACACGTGACTCCTGGAAAGTGCAGCGTCTACCAGGAGATTTATTGCACAATCCCCTCGTCGATGAGGTGTTAATTGGGTCGCCGCCTTTTTTATTTTTATTTATTTTTATTTTACCGTTATTTTACCAGGTAAGTTGACTGAGAACACGTTCTCATTTGCAGCAACGACCTGGGGAATAGTTCCAGGGGAGAGGAGGGGGATGAATGAGCCAATTGTAAACTGGGGATTATTAGGTGACCATGATGGTTTGAGAGCCGGATTGGGAATTTTAGCCAGGACGCCGGGGTTAACACCCCTACTCTTACGACAAGTGCCATGGGATCTTTAATGACCTCAGAGAGTCAGGACACCCGTTTAACGTCCCATCCGAAAGACGGCACCCTACACAGGGCAGTGTCCCCAATCACTGCCCTGGGGCATTGGGATATTTTTTTTAGACCAGAGGAAAGAGGGCCTCCTACTGGCCCTCCAACACCACTTCCAGCAGCATCTGGTCTCCCATCCAGGGACTGACCAGGACCAACACTGCTGAGCTTCAGAAGCAAGCCAGCAGTGGTATGCAGGATGGTATGCTGCTGCTGCTTACAGAAGGCGATAGCCAAATTGGCATATTCTGAGGGAATGCGCACGGTGGAGATTTGCTCTGGACTTCCCACCGTCGTTGCACCGATGGGAAACCCCTACACACCTGCCTGAGCACTCCTCTGACTACCCCTTTAGAGCCCTCTGTTGCAAGGAAATCTTGGGGTTGTAACGGGCCAACCAGGGGATCCCCAGCACCACCGGAAACGCAGGAGAATGAACGAGGAAGAGACTCATTCTCTCCTCATGACCCTCCTGCGTAACCATGCCCAGTGGAGCCGTGGCCTCCCTGACTAGCCCTGACCCTAATGGTCGGCTATCTAAGGCGTGCACTGGGAAGGGTTTATCAATCTGAACAAAGGGGATCCCTAAACTATGTGCAAAACTGCGGACATTAAAATTCCCTGCTGCGCCTGAATCTACTAGCGCCTTATGCCGGGAATGAGGGGAAAATTCAGGAAAAGAAATTAACACATACATGTGACCAACGGGGGGCTCTGGGTGAGCCTGGTGCCGACTCACCTGGGTGTCCGAGCAGTGCTCGGCCTGACATCTCGACTCCCCGAAGGACCCCTCCAGCACCGGTCAGCAGTGTTCCCTCTACGACCATAGCTGGTACAGGAAAGGGCTCCTCCTCCGGTCACCCTCGCTGCAGCACCTCCTAGCTCCATGGGCATTGGAGTGGAGGGGCTGGGGGATGAAACTGAAAGGACCCGATCCGGACGTCCGTGGGTCGCCAGCAAGTTGTCCAAACGAATGGACATGTCTATCAGCTGGTCCAAGCAGAGGGTGGTGTCTCTACAGGCTAGCTCCCTACGGACGTCCTCGCGCAAACTGCACCTGTAGTGATCGATCAGGGCCACGTTGTTCCATCCCACGCCAGCGGTCAAGGTCTGGAACTCTAGGGCAAAGTCCTGTGCTCTCCTCTTCTCCTGCCTTAGATGGAACAGCCTTTCACCCGTCGCTCGGCCCTCAGGTGGGTGGTCGAACACGGCCCGAAAGCGGCGGGTGAACTCTGGGTAGTTGTCCCTCGCTGAGTCTGGATCGTTCCATACCACGTTGGCCCACTCCAGGGCTTTGCCTGAGAGGCAGGAGACAAGGGCGTTCACGCTCTCACGTCCCGAAGGAGCCGGGTGAACGGTTGCCAGGTATAACTCCATCTGGAGTAAGAACCCCTGCCACCCGGCCGCCGTCCCATCGTACTCCCTCGGGAGTGAGAGTCGAATACCACTGGGACCAGGCAATGAAGGAGAGGGTTGTGGTACTGGTTGGAGTGTGGCTGGTGGAGGTGTAGGAGAGAGGTGGCCGTCCTATCTTTCCATCGTCACCATCACCTGATCCATTGCGGTACCCAGCCGTTGTAACACTGCCATGTGGTGTTGAATGCGCTCCTCCATAAATGTTGGGAGTTCACCTCCTGCTGACTCCATCGATCTGGTGCGGGATTCTGTGACCATGTTGCGTTAGGAGGTAGGAGTCAGGAGCAGGAGAGCAGAGATGTCTGAGATGCGTACTTTTAATAGGCAAGTCCACCAAATACAGGTATGGCACAATCCAAAAGTCAAACGCCCTCGACAAGAGACACCCGTTACTCACACGGAGGAACAAACAAAGCTCCTAAATAACACACTCTTATTCAATGCGTGAAACAAAAAATAGGTCACAACCTCACCGAGCTACATCACAAAATAAAACCATCCCGCACAAACCTAGGCAGGCAACAGGGAATGAAG
>NW_026601737.1:0-36836 GCF_029448725.1 Salvelinus fontinalis
GGACAGACTACCTAAAGGAGAGGTGGAGGAGGAGAGGAGATGGACAGACTACCTAAAGGAGAGGTGGAGGAGGAGAGGAGATGGACAGACTACCTAAAGGAGAGGTGGAGGAGGAGGTTGTATTGTAGTCTTCACCAGTCTCTATAGAGATATGACTGAGGTGGAGGTTGTGTTGTATTCTGCACCAGTCTCTATAGAGATATGACTGAGGTGGAGGTTGTATTGTAGTCTTCACCAGTCTCTATAGAGATATGACTGAGGTGGAGGTTGTATTGTAGTCTGCACCAGTCTCTATAGAGATGTGACTGAGGTGGAGGTTGTATTGTATTCTTCACCAGTCTCTATAGAGATATGACTGAGGTGGAGGTTGTATTCTTCACCAGTCTCTATAGAGATATGACTGAGGTGGAGGTTGTATTGTATTCTTCACCAGTCTCTATAGAGATATGACTGAGGTGGAGGTTGTATTGTATTCTTCACCAGTCTCTATAGAGATATGACTGAGGTGGAGGCTGTGTTGTATTCTTCACCAGTCTCTATAGAGATGTGACTGAGGTGGAGGTTGTATTGTAGTCTGCACCAGTCTCTATAGAGATGTGACTGAGGTGGAGGTTGTATTGTATTCTTCACCAGTCTCTATAGAGATATGACTGAGGTGGAGGTTGTATTGTATTCTTCACCAGTCTCTATAGAGATGTGACTGAGGTGGAGGTTGTATTTTATTCTGCACCAGTCTCTATAGAGATGTGACTGAGGTGGAGGTTGTATTGTAGTCTTCACCAGTCTCTATAGAGATGTGACTGAGGTGAAGGTTGTATTGTAGTCTTCACCAGTCTCTATAGAGATATGACTGAGGTGGAGGTTGTACTGTATTCTTCACCAGTCTCTATAGAGATATGACTGAGGTGGAGGTTGTATTGTAGTCTTCACCAGTCTCTATAGAGATATGACTGAGGTGGAGGTCGTATTGTATTCTTCACCAGTCTCAATAGAGATATGACTGAGGTGGAGGTTGTATTTTTCCCCAGTCTCTATAGAGATGTGACTGAGGTGGAGGTTGTATTGTAGTCTTCCCCAGTCTCTATAGAGATATGACTGAGGTGGAGGTTGTATTGTATTCTTCACCAGTCTCTATAGAGATATGACTGAGGTGGAGGTTGTATTGTAGTCTTCCCCAGTCTCTATAGAGATATGAATGAGGTGGAGGTTGTATTGTGTTCTTCAACAGTCTCTATAGAGATGTGACTGAGGTGGAGGTTGTATTGTAGTCTTCCCCAGTCTCTATAGAGATATGACTGAGGTGGAGGTTGTATTGTGTTCTTCAACAGTCTCTATAGAGATGTGACTGAGGTGGAGGTTGTATTGTAGTCTTCACCAGTCTCTATAGAGATACGACTGAGGTGGAGGTTGTATTCTTCACCAGTCTCTATAGAGATGTGACTGAGGTGGAGGTTGTATTGTAGTCTTCACCAGTCTCTATAGAGATATGACTGAGGTGGAGGTTGTATTGTATTCTTCACCAGTCTCTATAGAGATATGACTGAGGTGGAGGTTGTATTGTATTCTTCACCAGTCTCTATAGAGATGTGACTGAGGTGGAGGTTGTATTGTATTCTGCACCAGTCTCTATAGAGATATGACTGAGGTGGAGGTTGTATTGTATTCTTCACCAGTCTCTATAGAGATGTGACTGAGGTGGAGGTTGTATTGTATTCTTCACCAGTCTCTATAGAGATGTGACTGAGGTGGAGGTTGTATTGTATTCTTCACCAGTCTCTATAGAGATATGACTGAGGTGGAGGTTGTATTGTAGTCTTCACCAGTCTCTATAGAGATGTGACTGAGGTGGAGGTTGTATTGTAGTCTTCACCAGTCTCTATAGAGATGTGACTGAGGTGGAGGTTGTATTGTATTCCTCACCAGTCTCTATAGAGATATGACTGAGGTGGAGGTTGTATTCTTCACCAGTCTCTATAGAGATATGACTGAGGTGGAGGTTGTATTGTATTCTGCACCAGTCTCTATAGAGATGTGACTGAGGTGGAGGTTGTATTGTATTCTTCACCAGTCTCTATAGAGATATGACTGTGGTGGAGGTTGTATTGTAGTCTTCTCCAGTCTCTATAGAGATATGACTGAGGTGGAGGTTGTATTGTATTCTTCACCAGTCTCTATAGAGATGTGACTGAGGTGGAGGTTGTATTGTAGTCTTCACCAGTCTCTATAGAGATGTGACTGAGGTGGAGGTTGTATTGTATTCTTCACCAGTCTCTATAGAGATGTGACTGAGGTGGAGGTTGTATTGTAGTCTTCACCAGTCTCTATAGAGATATGACTGAGGTGGAGGTTGTATTGTAGTCTTCACCAGTCTCTATAGAGATATGACTGAGGTGGAGGTTGTATTGTATTCTTCACCAGTCTCTATAGAGATATGACTGAGGTGGAGGTTGTATTGTATTCTTCACCAGTCTCTATAGAGATATGACTGAGGTGGAGGTTGTGTTGTATTCTGCACCAGTCTCTATAGAGATATGACTGAGGTGGAGGTTGTATTGTATTCTTCACCAGTCTCTATAGAGATATGACTGAGGTGGAGGTTGTATTGTATTCTTCACCAGTCTCTATAGAGATATGACTGAGGTGGAGGTTGTATTGTATTCTTCACCAGTCTCTATAGAGATGTGACTGAGGTGGAGGTTGTATTCTTCACCAGTCTCTATAGAGATATGACTGAGGTGGAGGTTGTATTGTATTCTTCACCAGTCTCTATAGAGATGTGACTGAGGTGGAGGTTGTATTGTATTCTTCACCAGTCTCTATAGAGATAGGACTGAGGTGGAGGTTGTATTGTATTCTTCACCAGTCTCTATAGAGATATGACTGAGGTGGAGGTTGTATTGTATTCTTCACCAGTCTCTATAGAGATATGACTGAGGTGGAGGTTGTATTGTATTCTTCACCAGTCTCTATAGAGATATGACTGAGGTGGAGGTTGTATTGTATTCTTCACCAGTCTCTATAGAGATGTGACTGAGGTGGAGGTTGTATTGTAGTCTTCACCAGTCTCTATAGAGATACGACTGAGGTGGAGGTTGTATTCTTCACCAGTCTCTATAGAGATGTGACTGAGGTGGAGGTTGTATTCTTCACCAGTCTCTATAGAGATGTGACTGAGGTGGAGGTTGTATTGTGTTCTTCACCAGTCTCTATAGAGATACGACTGAGGTGGAGGTTGTATTGTATTCTTCACCAGTCTCTATAGAGATATGACTGAGGTGGAGGTTGTATTGTAGTCTTCACCAGTCTCTATAGAGATATGACTGAGGTGGAGGTTGTATTCTTCACCAGTCTCTATAGAGATATGACTGAGGTGGAGGTTGTATTGTATTCTTCACCAGTCTCTATAGAGATATGACTGAGGTGGAGGTTGTATTCTTCACCAGTCTCTATAGAGATATGACTGAGGTGGAGGTTGTATTGTAGTCTTCACCAGTCTCTATAGAGATATGACTGAGGTGGAGGTTGTATTGTATTCTTCACCAGTCTCTATAGAGATATGACTGAGGTGGAGGTTGTATTGTATTCTTCACCAGTCTCTATAGAGATATGACTGAGGTGTAGGTTGTGTTGTATTCTGCACCAGTCTCTATAGAGATATGACTGAGGTGGAGGTTGTATTGTATTCTTCACCAGTCTCTATAGAGATATGACTGAGGTGGAGGTTGTATTGTATTCTTCACCAGTCTCTATAGAGATATGACTGAGGTGGAGGTTGTATTGTATTCTTCACCAGTCTCTATAGAGATGTGACTGAGGTGGAGGTTGTATTCTTCACCAGTCTCTATAGAGATATGACTGAGGTGGAGGTTGTATTGTATTCTTCACCAGTCTCTATAGAGATGTGACTGAGGTGGAGGTTGTATTGTATTCTTCACCAGTCTCTATAGAGATAGGACTGAGGTGGAGGTTGTATTGTATTCTTCACCAGTCTCTATAGAGATATGACTGAGGTGGAGGTTGTATTGTATTCTTCACCAGTCTCTATAGAGATATGACTGAGGTGGAGGTTGTATTGTATTCTTCACCAGTCTCTATAGAGATATGACTGAGGTGGAGGTTGTATTCTTCACCAGTCTCTATAGAGATATGACTGAGGTGGAGGTTGTATTGTATTCTTCACCAGTCTCTATAGAGATGTGACTGAGGTGGAGGTTGTATTGTAGTCTTCACCAGTCTCTATAGAGATACGACTGAGGTGGAGGTTGTATTCTTCACCAGTCTCTATAGAGATGTGACTGAGGTGGAGGTTGTATTCTTCACCAGTCTCTATAGAGATGTGACTGAGGTGGAGGTTGTATTGTGTTCTTCACCAGTCTCTATAGAGATACGACTGAGGTGGAGGTTGTATTGTATTCTTCACCAGTCTCTATAGAGATATGACTGAGGTGGAGGTTGTATTGTAGTCTTCACCAGTCTCTATAGAGATATGACTGAGGTGGAGGTTGTATTCTTCACCAGTCTCTATAGAGATATGACTGAGGTGGAGGTTGTATTGTATTCTTCACCAGTCTCTATAGAGATATGACTGAGGTGGAGGTTGTATTCTTCACCAGTCTCTATAGAGATATGACTGAGGTGGAGGTTGTATTGTATTCTTCACCAGTCTCTATAGAGATGTGACTGAGGTGGAGGTTGTATTGTAGTCTTCACCAGTCTCTATAGAGATACGACTGAGGTGGAGGTTGTATTCTTCACCAGTCTCTATAGAGATGTGACTGAGGTGGAGGTTGTATTCTTCACCAGTCTCTATAGAGATGTGACTGAGGTGGAGGTTGTATTGTGTTCTTCACCAGTCTCTATAGAGATACGACTGAGGTGGAGGTTGTATTGTATTCTTCACCAGTCTCTATAGAGATATGACTGAGGTGGAGGTTGTATTGTAGTCTTCACCAGTCTCTATAGAGATATGACTGAGGTGGAGGTTGTATTCTTCACCAGTCTCTATAGAGATATGACTGAGGTGGAGGTTGTATTGTATTCTTCACCAGTCTCTATAGAGATATGACTGAGGTGGAGGTTGTATTGTAGTCTTCACCAGTCTCTATAGAGATGTGACTGAGGTGGAGGTTGTATTCTTCACCAGTCTCTATAGAGATGTGACTGAGGTGGAGTTTGTGTTGTATTCTTCACCAGTCTCTATAGAGTTGTGACTGAGGTGGAGTTGTATTATCCACCTGTCTCTGAGATATGAGATGTGACTGAGGTCTATGTTTGCTGTTTTGAATGTTCAAAAGCAGACTAGGTTTTCCCTGTCTGACTTTTCAAAGTCCACAAACACAACTTTTTCAAACCTGGGCTGTCGGTTTTGCCGAGACTCTGGGGAGAGATAGAGAGGTAGAATAGAGAAGGGGTCTCTGGACGAGAGAGAGGGGGGGGGGGGGTAGAGAGGAACGGTAGAGGGAACTCTCACTCATCTTCTCACACAAAACCACAAAAGACTGACAGGGCTACAGGTTCAAAGCCTTCCTCTCCTCTCTTCCGTTCTCTCTCTTTCTCTCGTCTGCTGTGGAATTTCAATGCTGCATTTCTCTGTTTTTCCTTTTCTATCTCACACTGGGGACTTTTCAATTCTCTCAATGATTCTGTCAGTCCATCTGCGTGTCTCTGTCTCTCTCTGTCTCTGTCTCTGTCTCTGTCTCTGTCTCTGTCTCTGTCTCTGTCTCTCTCTCTCTCTCTCTGTCTCTCTGTCTCTCTCTCTCTCTCTCTCTCTCTCCCTCTCTCTCTCTCTCTCTCCTATTGATAAATTGAAGAAATCTACAAACAAACTGCAGGGTTTGGAATTGTAACTATAATAGAAATGCTCTAGTACTTGTGACATCCCCTACCTTTCAATATAGAACATAACAGGTGACATCCCCTACCTTTCAATAAAGAACATTATAACAGGTGACATCCCCTACCTTTCAATAAAGAAAATTATAACAGGTGACATCCCCTACCTTTCAATAAAGAAAATTATAACAGGTGTTTTCACGTTCCTGACCTAATTCTGTTAGTTTGTGTGTATGTGTTAGTTGGTCAGGACGTGAGTTTGGGTGGGCATTCTATGTTGTCTGTTTCTATGTTGGTTTAAGGGTTGCCTGGTATGGCTCTCAATTGGAGGCAGGTGTTTGGCGTTCCTCTAATTGAGAGTCATATTTAGGTAGGTTGTTTCACAGTGTTCGTTGTGGGTGGTTGTCTCCTGTGTCAGTGTTTGTCGCACCATACGGGACTGTTCGGTTTGTTTTGTACATCATCATTTTGTGTAGTCTATTTTCCCTGTTCGTGCGTTCTTCGTGTTTAATGTAAGTTCGTCATCCAGGTCTGTCTACTCCGTTTGTTGTTTTGTTAGTTTATAGTGAAGTTCGTGTTTTCGTCTTTTCTTTTAATAAATTATGTATTCACAACCCGCTGCGCCTTGATTCAATCACTACTCCTCCTCTTCGGATGAAGAGGAAGAGGATTACCGTTACAAGGTGACATCCCCTACCTTTCAATATAGAACATTATAACAGGTGACATCCCCTACCTTTCAATAAAGAACATTATAACAGGTGACATCCCCTACCTTTCAATAAAGAACATTATAACAGGTGACATCCCCTACCTTTCAATAAAGAACATTATAACAGGTGACATCCCCTACCTTTCAATAAAGAACATTATAACAGGTGACATCCCCTACCTTTCAATATAGAACATTTTAAGAAATGTTTGTGTACAATATTTCGTAGAAATATAATATTTCAAAAGTATTTCAAATTTGCCCAGAAATGTTGAAAATCAACGTACAGTGTTCCTTGGATCTGTGTAGGGAGTCAGAGCTTTACACAACACAGGTGTTGTTCCGAAGCCCAGGTGTTGTTGAGAAGGCCAGGTGTTGTTCCGAAGCCCAGGTGTTGTTGAGAAGGCCAGGTGTTGTTGAGAAGGCCAGGTGTTGTTCAGAAGGCCAGGTTTTGTTCAGAAGGCCAGGTTTTGTTGAGAAGGCCAGGTGTTGTTCAGAAGGCCAGGTGTTGTTCAGAAGGCCAGGTGTTGTTCAGAAGCCCAGGTGTTGTTGAGAAGCCCAGGTGTTGTTGAGAAGCCCAGGTGTTGTTGAGAAGCACAGGTGTTGTTGAGAAGGCCGGAGCCCGGAGTTCGCACCTTAAGGGGGGGGTTATGTCACGCCCTGGCCTTAGTATTCTTTGTTTTCTTTATTATTTTAGTTAGGTCAGGGTGTGACATGGGGAATGTTTGTGTTTTGTTGGTTTTGGGTGTTTTTATGGTAAAGGGGTTGTTGGGTATAGTATATGGGTTTGTGTGGAGTACATGTGTTTAGTGTTGTCTATGTATGTTTAGTTGTCTAGGAGAGTCTATGGTTACCTGAATGAGTTCCCAATTAGAGACAGCTGATTTCGGTTGTCTCTGATTGGGAGCCTTATTTAGGGTAGCCATAGGTTCTCATTGGTGGTGAGTAGTTGTCTATGTCAGAACGTTTGTAGCCTGTTGTATGTGCACGACGTTTATTAGCTTCACGATCGTTTGTTGTTTTGTTAGTTTGTATTAAGTGTTTCGTGTTTATTTTTGTCATCTTTAAAATAAAAGAAGATGGCTTATTTTCCTAAAGCTGCGTTTTGGTCCATCAATCCGCCACACGATCGTGACAGAACTACTCACCATTACAGGACCAAGCGGCATGGAAAGCGGCAACAGGACCCACCTACACAGGATTCGTGGACATGGGAGGAGATACTGGATGGTAAGGGGCCGTGGGCACAACCGGGAGAATATCGCCTTCCTCGTGAAGAGCTGGAGGCAGCTAAAGCCGAGAGGAGGCGATATGAGGAGGCAGCCTGGAGACAAGGCTGGAAGCCCGTGAGTACAACCCAAAAATTTCTTGGGGGGGGCCTTAAAGGGAGTGTGGCGAAGTCAGGTAGGAAACCTGCGCCTACTCCCTGTACTTACCGTGGAGAGCGAGAGTACGGGCAGACACCGTGTTACGCAGTAGAGCGCACGGTGTCTCCTGTACGTGTGCATAGCCCGGTTCGGTACATTTCAGCTCCACGTATCGGCCGGGCTAGACTGAGCGTTGAGCCGTATGTCATGAAGCCGGCCCAACGCATCTGGTCACCAGTGCGTCTCCTCGGGCCGGCGTACATGGCACCAGCCTTACGCATGGTGTCCCCGGTTCGCCTACATAGGCCGGTGCGGGTTATTCCACCTCCCCGCACTGGTCAGGCGACGGGGAGCATACAACCAGGTAAGGTTGGGCAGGCTCGGCGTTCAAGGGAGCCAGTACGCCTGCACGGTCCGGTATTTCCGGCGCCACCTCCCCGCCCCAACCCAGTACCACCAGTGCCTCCTCCACGCACTAGCTATATGGTGCGTGTCTCCAGCCCTTTACCACCAGTGTCTAAACCACGCACCAAGCCTCCTGTGTGTCCCCAGAGTCCTGTGCGTCCTGTTGCTGCTCCCCGCACTAGCCCTGAGATGCGTGTCCCCAGCGCGGTGCTACCAGTCCCGGCACCACGCACCAGGCCTACAGTGCGCCTCAGCCGGCAGGAGTCTGCCGTCTGCACAGCGATGACTGAACTGCCCGTCTGCCAAGCGCCATCTGAGCCATCCGTCTCCCCAGCGCCATCTGAGCCATCCGTCTCCCCAGCGCCATCTGAGCCATCCGTCTGCAATGAGCCTGCAAAGCCGCCCGTCTGCCATGAGCCCACTGAGCCGTCCGCCAGACAGGAGCCGCTAGAGCCGCCAGCCAGACAGGAGCCGCTAGAGCCGTCCGTCAGACAGGATCTGCCAGAGCCGCCAACCAGACAGGATCTGCCAGAGCCGCCAACCAGACAGGAGCAGCCAGATCAGTCAGCCAGCCATGAGCAGCCAGATCCGTCAGCCAGCCATGAGCAGCCAGATCCGTCAGCCAGCCATGAGCAGCCAGATCCGTCAGCTAGCCATGAGCAGCCAGATCCGTCAGCTAGCCATGAGCAGCCAGATCCGTCAGCTAGCCATGAGCAGCCAGATCCGTCAGCTAGCCATGAGCAGCCAGATCCGTCAGCTAGCCATGAGCAGCCAGATCCGTCAGCTAGCCATGAGCAGCCAGATCCGTCAGCTAGCCATGAGCAGCCAGATCCGTCAGCTAGCCATGAGCAGCCAGATCCGTCAGCTAGCCATGAGCAGCCAGATCCGTCAGCCAGCCATGAGCAGCCAGATCCGTCAGCCAGCCATGAGCAGCCAGATCCGTCAGCCAGCCATGAGCAGCCAGATCCGTCAGCCAGCCATGAGCAGCCAGATCCGTCAGCCAGCCATGAGCAGCCAGATCCGTCAGCCAGCCATGAGCAGCCAGATCTGTCAGCCAGCCATGGGCCGTCCCTCAGTCCGGAGCTGCAGTCCCTCAGTCCGGAGCTGCCATTCCTCAGTCCGGAGCTGCCCCTTACCCTGGTGCTGCCCCTTACCCTGGTGCTGCCCCTTACCCTGGTGCTGCCCCTTACCCTGGTGCTGCCCCTTACCCTGGTGCTGCCCCTTACCCTGGTGCTGCCCCTTACCCTGGTGCTGCCCCTTACCCTGGTACTGCCCCTGACCCTGGTACTGCCCCTGACCCTGGTACTGCCCCTGACCCTGGTACTGCCCCTTAGTCCGGAGCTGCCCCTTAGTCCGGAACTGCCCCTTAATGCAATGGGGTTAATGTGGAGGGGGGTCATTTGGAGGAAGCCTAGGAGGTGGTTAGGGACGGTGGTGACGTGGGGACCACAACCAGAGCCGGAGCCGCCACCGTGGATGGAAGCCCACCCAGACCCTCCCCTAGACTGTGTAATGGTGCGCCCGGAGTTCGCACCTTAAGGGGGGGGTTATGTCACGCCCTGGCCTTAGTATTCTTTGTTTTCTTTATTATTTTAGTTAGGTCAGGGTGTGACATGGGGAATGTTTGTGTTTTGTTGGTTTTGGGTGTTTTTATGGTAAAGGGGTTGTTGGGTATAGTATATGGGTTTGTGTGGAGTACATGTGTCTAGTGTTGTCTATGTATGTTTAGTTGTCTAGGAGAGTCTATGGTTACCTGAATGAGTTCCCAATTAGAGACAGCTGATTTCGGTTGTCTCTGATTGGGAGCCTTATTTAGGGTAGCCATAGGCTCTCATTGGTTGTGAGTAGTTGTCTATGTCAGAACGTTTGTAGCCTGTGTGTGTGCACAACGTTTATTAGCTTCACGATCGTTTGTTGTTTTGTTAGTTTGTATTAAGTGTTTCGTGTTTATTTTTCGTCGTCTTTAAAATAAAAGAAGATGGCTTATTTTCCAAATGCTGCGTTTTGGTCCGTCAATCCGCCACACGATCGTGACACTGACCTAATTCTGTTAGTTTGTGTGTATGTGTTAGTTGGTCAGGACGTGAGTTTGGGTGGGCATTCTATGTTGTCTGTTTCTATGTTGGTTTAAGGGTTGCCTGGTATGGCTCTCAATTAGAGGCAGGTGTTTGGCGTTCCTCTAATTGAGAGTCATATTTAGGTAGGTTGTTTCACGGTGTTCGTTGTGGGTGGTTGTCTCCTGTGTCAGTGTTTGTCGCACCATACGGGACTGTTCGGTTTGTTTTGTACATCGTCATTTTGTGTAGTCTATTTTCCCTGTTCGTGCGTTCTTCGTGTTTAATGTAAGTTCGTCATCCAGGTCTGTCTACTCCGTTTGTTGTTTTGTTAGTTTATAGTGAAGTTCGTGTTTTCGTCTTTTCTTTTAATAAATTATGTATTCACAACCCGCTGCGCCTTGATTCAATCACTACTCCTCCTCTTCGGATGAAGAGGAAGAGGATTACCGTTACAAGGTGACATCCCCTACCTTTCAATATAGAACATTATAACAGGTGACATCCCCTACCTTTCAATATAGAACATTATAACAGGTGACATCCCCTACCTTTCAATAAAGAACATTATAACAGGTGATATCCCCTACCTTTCAATAAAGAACATTATAACAGGTGACATCCCCTACCTTTCAATAAAGAACATTATAACAGGTGACATCCCCTACCTTTCAATAAAGAACATTATAACAGGTGACATCCCCTACCTTTCAATATAGAACATTATAACAGGTGACATCCCCTACCTTTCAATAAAGAACATTATAACAGGTGACATCCCCTACCTTTCAATAAAGAACATTATAACAGGTGACATCCCCTACCTTTCAATAAAGAACATTATAACAGGTGACATCCCCTACCTTTCAATAAAGAACATTATAACAGGTGACATCCCCTACCTTTCAATATAGAAAATTTTAAGAAATGTTTGTGTACAATATTTCGTAGAAATATAATATTTCAAATGTATTTCAAATTTGCCCAGAAATGTTGAAAATCAACGTACAGTGTTCCTTGGATCTGTGTAGGGAGTCAGAGCTTTACAAAACACAGGTGTTGTTCAGAAGGCCAGGTGTTGTTGAGAAGCCCAGGTGTTGTTGAGAAGGCCAGGTGTTGTTGAGAAGCCCAGGTGTTGTTGAGAAGCCCAGGTGTTGTTCAGAAGGCCAGGTGTTGTTCAGAAGGCCAGGTGTTGTTCAGAAGGCCAGGTGTTGTTCAGAAGGCCAGGTGTTGTTCAGAAGGCCAGGTGTTGTTCAGAAGGCCAGGTGTTGTTCAGAAGGCCAGGTGTTGTTCAGAAGGCCAGGTGTTGTTCAGAAGGCCAGGTGTTGTTCAGAAGGCCAGGTGTTGTTCAGAAGGCCAGGTGTTGTTCAGAAGACCAGGTGTTGTTCAGAAGGCCAGGTGTTGTTCAGAAGGCCAGGTGTTGTTCAGAAGGCCAGGTGTTGTTGAGAAGGCCAGGTGTTGTTCAGAAGGCAAGGTGTTGTTGAGAAGGCCAGGTGTTGTTCAGAAGGCCAGGTGTTGTTGAGAAGGCCAGGTGTTGTTCAGAAGGCCAGGTGTTGTTCAGAAGGCCAGGTGTTGTTGAGAAGCCCAGGTGTTGTTCAGAAGGCCAGGTGTTGTTGAGAAGCCCAGGTGTTGTTCAGAAGGCCAGGTGTTGTTGAGAAGCCCAGGTGTTGCTGAGAAGCCCAGGTGTTGTTCAGAAGGCCAGGTGTTGTTGAGAAGCCCAGGTTTTGTTGAGAAGCACAGGTGTTGTTCAGAAGCCCAGGGAATAGGGTTTAAATTACATAGGGAATAGGGGTTTAGATTACATAGGGAATATGGGTTCAGATTACATAGGGAATAGGGTTTAGATTACATAGGGAATAGGGGTTTAGATTACATAGGGAATACGGGTTAGATTACATAGGGAATATGGGTTTAGATTACATAGGGAATAGGGGTTAGATTACATAGGGAATAGGGGTTTATATTACATAGGGAATAGGGGTTAGATTACATAGGGAATAGGGGTTAGATTACATAGGGAATAGGGGTTAGATTACATAGGGAATAGGGGTTTATATTACATAGGGAATAGGGGTTTATATTACATAGGGAATAGGGTTTAGATTACATAGGGAATAGGGTTTAGATTACATAGGAAATAGGGGTATAGATTACATAGGGAATAGGGGTTCAGATTACATAGGGAATATGGGTTAGATTACATAGGGAATAGAGTTTAGATTACATAGGGAATAGGAGTTAGATTACATAGGGAATAGGGGTTTAGATTACATAGGGAATAGGAGTTAGATTTCATAGGGAATAGGGCTCAGATTACATAGGGAATAGGGTTTAGATTACATAGGGAATAGGGGTTAGATTACATAGGGAATAGGGGTTTAGATTACATAGGGAATGTGGGTTTAGATTACATAGGGAATAGGGGTTTAGATTACATAGGGAATAGGGGATTAGATTACATAGGGAATAGAGGTTAGATTACATAGGGAATAGGGTTTAGATTACATAGGGAATAGGGGTTTAGATTACATAGGGACTGGGGTTTAGATTACATAGGGAATAGGGGTTTAGATTACATAGGGAATAGGGGTTTAGATTACATAGGGAATGTGGGTTTAGATTACATAGGGAATAGGGGTTTAGATTACATAGGGAATAGGGGATTAGATTACATAGGGAATAGAGGTTAGATTACATAGGGAATAGGGTTTAGATTACATAGGGAATAGGGGTTTAGATTACATAGGGACTGGGGTTTAGATTACATAGGGAATAGGGGTTTAGATTACATAGGGAATAGGGGTTTAGATTACATAGGGAATAGGGTTTTAGATTACATAGGGAATAGGGTTTAGATTACATAGGGAATAGGGGTTAGATTACATAGGGAATAGAGGTTAGATTACATAGGGAATAGGGTTTAGATTACATAGGGAATAGGGGTTTAGATTACATAGGGAATAGGGGTTTAGATTACATAGGGAATAGGGGTTTAGATTACATAGGGAATAGGGGTTTAGATTACCTAGGGAATAGGGGTTTAGATTACCTAGGGAATAGGGGTTTAGATTACCTAGGGAATAGGGGTTAGATTACATAGGGAATAGGGGTTAGATTACATAGGGAGTAGGGGTTAGATTACAGAGGGAATAGGGTTTAGATTACATAGGGAATAGGGGTTTACATTAGATAGGGAATAGGGGTTTAGATTACATAGGGAATATGGGTTTAGATTACATAGGGAATAGGGGTTAGATTACATAGGGAATAGGGGTTAGATTACATAGGGAATAGGGTTTAGATTACATAGGGAATAGGGTTTAGATTACATAGGGAATAGGGGTTTAGATTACATAGGGAATAGGGGTTTAGATTACATAGGGAATAGGGGTTTAGATTACCTAGGGAATAGGGGTTAGATTACATAGGGAATAGGGGTTTAGATTACCTAGGGAATAGGGGTTAGATTACATAGGGAATAGGGGTTATATTACATAGGGAATAGGGGTTAGATTACAGAGGGAATAGGGTTTAGATTACATAGGGAATAAGGGTTTAGATTAGATAGGGAATAGGGGTTTAGATTACATAGGGAATAGGGTTTAGATTACACAGGGAATAGGGGTTAGATTACATAGGGATGAGGGGTTAGATTACATAGGGAATAGGGAGGTAGCCTTAGTGGTTAGAGTGTAGGGACGGTAGGTAGTCTTAGTGGTTAGATGGTAGGGACGGCAGGTAGCCTTAGTGGTTAGAGTGTAGGGACGGCAGGTAGTCTTAGTGGTTAGAGTGTAG
Organism: Salvelinus fontinalis; assembly: GCF_029448725.1. Classification (NCBI taxonomy): domain Eukaryota; kingdom Metazoa; phylum Chordata; class Actinopteri; order Salmoniformes; family Salmonidae; genus Salvelinus; species Salvelinus fontinalis. The sequence continues at coordinate 14,166 of NW_026601737.1, forward strand.
GGACGGCAGGTAGTCTTAGTGGTTAGAGTGAAGGGACGGCAGGTAGTCTTAGTGTTTAGAGTGTAGGGACGGCAGGTAGTCTTAGTGGTTAGAGTGTAGGGACGGCAGGTAGTCTTAGTGGTTAGACTGTAGGGACGGCAGGTAGCCTTAGTGGTTAGAGTGTAGGGACGGTAGGTAGTCTTAGTGGTTAGAGTGTAGGGACGGCAGGTAGTCTTAGTGGTTAGAGTGTAGGGACGGCAGGTAGCCTTAGTGGTTAGAGTGTAGGGGCGGCAGGTAGTCTTAGTGGCTAGAGTGTAGGGGCGGCAGGTAGTCTTAGTGGTTAGAGTGTAGGGACGGCAGGTAGTCTTAGTGGTTAGAGTGTAGGGACGGCAGGTAGTCTTAGTGGTTAGAGTGTAGGGACGGCAGGTAGTCTTAGTGGTTAGAGTGTAGGGGCGGCAGGTAGTCTTAGTGGTTAGAACGTTGGGCCATTAACATCCAGACATCCCTCCCTTCCACTACCTGTCCCCTCCTGTCTGCTCTTGTCTCCTCAGACGTGAGATGGAGGGAGAGATGGAGGGAGAGATGGAGGGATGAGATGGAGGGAGAGATGGAGGGAGAGATGGAGGGATGAGATGGAGGGAGAGATGGAGGGATGAGATGGAGGGAGAGATGGAGGGATGAGATGGAGGGATGCGATGGAGGGAGAGATGGAGGGATGAGATGGAGGGATGAGATGGAGGGAGAGATGGAGGGATGAGATGGAGGGAGAGATGGAGGGATGAGATGGAGGGAGAGATGGAGGGAGAGATGGAGGGATGAGATGGAGGGAGAGATGGAGGGATGAGATGGAGGGAGAGATGGAGGGATGAGATGGAGGGAGAGATGGAGGGAGAGATGGAGGGATGAGATGGAGGGAGAGATGGAGGGATGAGATGGAGGGAGAGATGGAGGGAGAGATGGAGGGAGAGATGGAGGGATGAGATGGAGGGAGAGATGGAGGGATGAGATGGAGGGAGAGATGGAGGGAGAGATGGAGGGAGAGATGGAGGGAGAGATGGAGGGATGAGATGGAGGGATGAGATGGAGGGATGAGATGGAGGGATGAGATGGAGGGATGAGATGGAGGGAGAGATGGAAGGAGAGATGGAGGGATGAGATGGAGGGATGAGATGGAGGGATGAGATGGAGGGAGAGATGGAGGGATGAGATGGAGGGATGAGATGGAGGGATGAGATGGAGGGAGAGATGTAGGGATGAGATGAAGAGAGGGAAGAAGAGAGGCGATGGAGTAGAGGTCGTAGACTTGGAGCTCAGGGGCAGGTCTGTTATCTCTAGTCCAGGACAGCGTCCCTCAGCTGGGCCTACAGGGCAGAGCACCAGGCTCCTCTGGTCCTCTCTGTTCTCCACACCGGACAGATAAGAGAAAGGTCAGGGCGGCTCAAGTCTCCAGTCACCTCCAGGCCAGAGGCAGATACAGCTAAGATGGCTGCCAGACACATTACAATACAGGGGAAGCTGACTGACTGTACCGACACGTGCAGCAGTACGTGTTGATAGCTTACTAACACTGTCCTCCATTTTCAGAAGGCCTTCAAGCTGTTTCACGGTCATTCCGACATCTGCATTGGCCGTACGGCATTTACGGTGACGTGGCCTCTGCAGAAGTCAGGGTATTCACTCCTCTGGCACTTCCTGGAGCAGCGCAGAGCTGTTGTCAAGGAGGTTGTTATGATGGGACAAATCTCACCATCTGTCCTCTTTACTGACCAATCTCAACATCTGTCCTCCCTACTGACCAATCTCACCATCTGTCCTCCCTACTGACCAATCTCACCATCTGTCCTCCTTACTGACCAATCCCACCATCTGTCCTCCCTACTGACCAATCTCACCCTCTGTCCTCCCTACTGACCAATCTCACCATCTGTCCACCTTACTGACCAATCCCACCATCTGTCCTCTTTACTGACCAATCTCAACATCTGTCCTCCCTACTGACCAATCCCACCATCTGTCCTCTCCTCATCTGTCCTCCCTACTGACCAATCTCAACATCTGTCCTCCCTACTGACCAATCTCACCATCTGTCCTCTCCTCATCTGTCCTCCCTACTGACCAATCCCACCATCTGTCCTCTCCTCATCTGTCCTCCCTACTGACCAATCCCACCATCTGTCCTCCCTACTGACCAATCTCACCATCTGTCCTCCCTACTGACCAATCTCACCATCTGTCCTCCCTACTGACCAATCCCACCATCTGTCCTCCCTACTGACCAATCCCACCATCTGTCCTCCTTACTGACCAATCCCACCATCTGTCCTCCTTACTGACCAATCCCACCATCTGTCCTCCTTACTGACCAATCCCACCATCTGTCCTCCCTACTGACCAATCTCACCATCTGTCCTCCCTACTGACCAATCTCACCATCTGTCCTCCCTACTGACCAATCCCACCATCTGTCCTCCTTACTGACCAATCCCACCATCTGTCCTCCTTACTGACCAATCCCACCATCTGTCCTCCTTACTGACCAATCCCACCATCTGTCCTCCCTACTGACCAATAACACCATCTATCCTCCCTACTGACCAATCCCACCATCTGTCCTCCTTACTGACCAATCCCACCATCTGTCCTCCTTACTGACCAATCCCACCATCTGTCCTCCCTACTGACCAATCTCACCATCTGTCCTCTCCTCATCTGTCCTCCCTACTGACCAATCCCACCATCTGTCCTCTCCTCATCTGTCCTCCCTACTGACCAATCCCACCATCTGTCCTCCCTACTGACCAATCCCACCATCTGTCCTCCCTACTGACCAATCCCACCATCTGTCCTCCTTACTGACCAATCCCACCATCTGTCCTCCTTACTGACCAATCCCACCATCTGTCCTCCCTACTGACCAATCCCACCATCTGTCCTCCTAACTGACCAATCCCACCATCTGTCCTCCTTACTGACCAATCCAACTATCTGTCCTCCTTACTGACCAATCTCACCATCTGTCCTCTCACCATCTGTCCTCCTTACTGACCAATCCCACCATCTGTCCTCCCTACTGACCAATCTCACCATCTGTCCTCCCTACTGACCAATCCCACCATCTGTCCTCCCTACTGACCAATCTCACCATCTGTCCTCCTTGCTGACCAATCCCACCATCTGTTCTCCCTACTGACCAATCTCACCATCTGTCCTCCCTACTGACCAATCTCACCATCTGTCCTCCCTACTGACCAATCCCACCATCTGTCCTCCCTACTGACCAATCCCACCATCTGTCCTCTCCTCATCTGTCCTCCCTACTGACCAATCCCACCATCTGTCCTCTCCTCATCTGTCCTCCCTACTGACCAATCCCACCATCTGTCCTCCCTACTGACCAATCTCCTCATCTGTCCTCCCTACTGACCAATCCCACCATCTGTTCTCTCCTCATCTGTCCTCCCCACTGACCAATCCCACCATCTGTCCTCTCCTCATCTGTCCTCCCTACTGACCAATCCCACCATCTGTCCTCCCTACTGACCAATCCCAACATCTGTCCTCTTTACGGACCAATCCCACCATCTGTCCTCTCCTCATCTGTCCTCCCTACTGACCAATCCCACCATCTGTCCTCCCTACTGACCAATCCCACCATCTGTCCTCCTTACTGACATATCCCACTACCTGTCCTCCTCACCGACCAATCACCCCATCTGTCCTCCCTACTGACCAATCTCACCATCTGTCCTCCCTACTGACCAATCTCACCATCTGTCCTCCCTACTGATCAATCTCCCCATCTGTCCTCCCTACTGACTAATCCCACCATCTGTCCTCTCCTCATCTGTCCTCCCTACTGACCAATCTCCCCATCTGTCCTCCCTACTGACCAATCCCACCATCTGTCCTCCTTACTGACCAATCCCACTATCTGTCCTCCCTACTGACCAATCCCACCATCTGTCCTCCTTACTGACCAATCTCACCATCTGTCCTCCTTACTGACCAATCCCACCATCTGTCCTCCCTACTGACCAATCTCACCCTCTGTCCTCCCTACTGACCAATCTCACCATCTGTCCACCTTACTGACCAATCCCACCATCTGTCCTCTTTACTGACCAATCTCAACATCTGTCCTCCCTACTGACCAATCCCACCATCTGTCCTCTCCTCATCTGTCCTCCCTACTGACCAATCTCAACATCTGTCCTCCCTACTGACCAATCTCACCATCTGTCCTCTCCTCATCTGTCCTCCCTACTGACCAATCCCACCATCTGTCCTCTCCTCATCTGTCCTCCCTACTGACCAATCCCACCATCTGTCCTCCCTACTGACCAATCTCACCATCTGTCCTCCCTACTGACCAATCTCACCATCTGTCCTCCCTACTGACCAATCCCACCATCTGTCCTCCCTACTGACCAATCCCACCATCTGTCCTCCTTACTGACCAATCCCACCATCTGTCCTCCTTACTGACCAATCCCACCATCTGTCCTCCCTACTGACCAATCTCACCATCTGTCCTCCCTACTGACCAATCTCACCATCTGTCCTCCCTACTGACCAATCCCACCATCTGTCCTCCCTACTGACCAATCCCACCATCTGTCCTCCTTACTGACCAATCCCACCATCTGTCCTCCTTACTGACCAATCCCACCATCTGTCCTCCTTACTGACCAATCCCACCATCTGTCCTCCCTACTGACCAATAACACCATCTATCCTCCCTACTGACCAATCCCACCATCTGTCCTCCTTACTGACCAATCCCACCATCTGTCCTCCTTACTGACCAATCCCACCATCTGTCCTCCCTACTGACCAATCTCACCATCTGTCCTCTCCTCATCTGTCCTCCCTACTGACCAATCCCACCATCTGTCCTCTCCTCATCTGTCCTCCCTACTGACCAATCCCACCATCTGTCCTCCCTACTGACCAATCCCACCATCTGTCCTCCCTACTGACCAATCCCACCATCTGTCCTCCTTACTGACCAATCCCACCATCTGTCCTCCTTACTGACCAATCCCACCATCTGTCCTCCCTACTGACCAATCCCACCATCTGTCCTCCTAACTGACCAATCCCACCATCTGTCCTCCTTACTGACCAATCCAACTATCTGTCCTCCTTACTGACCAATCTCACCATCTGTCCTCTCACCATCTGTCCTCCTTACTGACCAATCCCACCATCTGTCCTCCCTACTGACCAATCTCACCATCTGTCCTCCCTACTGACCAATCCCACCATCTGTCCTCCCTACTGACCAATCTCACCATCTGTCCTCCTTACTGACCAATCCCACCATCTGTTCTCCCTACTGACCAATCTCACCATCTGTCCTCCCTACTGACCAATCTCACCATCTGTCCTCCCTACTGACCAATCCCACCATCTGTCCTCCCTACTGACCAATCCCACCATCTGTCCTCTCCTCATCTGTCCTCCCTACTGACCAATCCCACCATCTGTCCTCTCCTCATCTGTCCTCCCTACTGACCAATCCCACCATCTGTCCTCCCTACTGACCAATCTCCTCATCTGTCCTCCCTACTGACCAATCCCACCATCTGTTCTCTCCTCATCTGTCCTCCCCACTGACCAATCCCACCATCTGTCCTCTCCTCATCTGTCCTCCCTACTGACCAATCCCACCATCTGTCCTCCCTACTGACCAATCCCAACATCTGTCCTCTTTACGGACCAATCCCACCATCTGTCCTCTCCTCATCTGTCCTCCCTACTGACCAATCCCACCATCTGTCCTCCCTACTGACCAATCCCACCATCTGTCCTCCTTAATGACATATCCCACTACCTGTCCTCCTTACCGACCAATCACCCCATCTGTCCTCCCTACTGACCAATCTCACCATCTGTCCTCCCTACTGACCAATCTCACCATCTGTCCTCCCTACTGATCAATCTCCCCATCTGTCCTCCCTACTGACTAATCCCACCATCTGTCCTCTCCTCATCTGTCCTCCCTACTGACCAATCTCCCCATCTGTCCTCCCTACTGACCAATCCCACCATCTGTCCTCCTTACTGACCAATCCCACTATCTGTCCTCCCTACTGACCAATCCCACCATCTGTCCTCCTTACTGACCAATCTCACCATCTGTCCTCTCCTCATCTGTCCTCCTTACTGACCAATCTCTCCATCTGTCCTCCCTACTGACCAATCCCAACATCTGTCCTCCTTACTGACCAATCCCAACATCTGTCCTCCTTAATGACCAATCCCACCATCTGTCCTCCTTACTGACCAATCTCACCATCTGTCCTCTCCTCATCTGTCCTCCTTACTGACCAATCCCACCATCTGTCCTCCCTACTGACCAATCCCACCATCTGTCCTCCCTACTGACCAATCTCACCATCTGTCCTCCTTACTGACCAATCCCACCATCTGTCCTCCCTACTGACCAATCACACCATCTGTCCTCCCTACTGACCAATCTCACCATCTGTCCTCCTTACTGACCAATCCCACCATCTGTCCTCCCTACTGACCAATCCCACCATCTGTCCTCCCTACTGACCAATCCCACCATCTGTCCTCCTTACTGACCAATCCCACCATCTGTCCTCCTTACTGACCAATCCCACCATCTGTCCTCCCTACTGACCAATCTCACCATCTGTCCTCTCCTCATCTGTCCTCCCTACTGACCAATCCCACCATCTGTCCTCTCCTCATCTGTCCTCCCTACTGACCAATCCCACCATCTGTCCTCCCTACTGACCAATCCCACAATCTGTCCTCCCTACTGACCAATCCCACCATCTGTCCTCCTTACTGACCAATCCCACCATCTGTCCTCCTTACTGACCAATCCCACCATCTGTCCTCCCTACTGACCAATCCCACCATCTGTCCTCCTTACTGACCAATCCCACCATCTGTCCTCCTTACTGACCAATCCAACTATCTGTCCTCCCTACTGACCAATCTCACCATCTGTCCTCTCACCATCTGTCCTCCTTACTGACCAATCCCACCATCTGTCCTCCCTACTGACCAATCTCACCATCTGTCCTCCCTACTGACCAATCCCACCATCTGTCCTCCCTACTGACCAATCTCACCATCTGTCCTCCCTACTGACCAATCTCATCATCTGTCCTCCCTACTGACCAATCCCACCATCTGTCCTCCCTACTGACCAATCCCACCATCTGTCCTCTCCTCATCTGTCCTCCCTACTCACCAATCCCACCATCTGTCCTCTCCTCATCTGTCCTCCCTACTGACCAATCCCACCATCTGTCCTCCCTACTGACCAATCTCCTCATCTGTCCTCCCTACTGACCAATCCCACCATCTGTTCTCTCCTCATCTGTCCTCCCCACTGACCAATCCCACCATCTGTCCTCTCCTCATCTGTCCTCCCTACTGACCAATCCCACCATCTGTCCTCCCTACTGACCAATCCCAACATCTGTCCTCCCTACTGATCAATCTCCCCATCTGTCCTCCCTACTGACTAATCCCACCATCTGTCCTCTCCTCATCTGTCCTCCCTACTGACCAATCTCCCCATCTGTCCTCCCTACTGACCAATCCCACCATCTGTCCTCCTTACTGACCAATCCCACTATCTGTCCTCCCTACTGACCAATCCCACCATCTGTCCTCCTTACTGACAAATCTCACCATCTGTCCTCTCCTCATCTGTCCTCCTTACTGACCAATCTCTCCATCTGTCCTCCCTACTGACCAATCTCACCATCTGTCCTCCCTACTGACCAATCTCACCATCTGTCCTCCCTACTGACCAATCCCACCATCTGTCCTCCCTACTGACCAATCCCACCATCTGTCCTCTCCTCATCTGTCCTCCCTACTGACCAATCCCAACATCTGTCCTCCTTACTGACCAATCTCACCATCTGTCCTCTCCTCATCTGTCCTCCTTACTGACCAATCCCACCATCTGTCCTCCCTACTGACCAATCTCACCATCTGTCCTCCCTACTGACCAATCTCACCATCTGTCCTCCCTACTGACCAATCCCACCATCTGTCCTCCCTACTGACCAATCCCACCATCTGTCCTCTCCTCATCTGTCCTCCCTACTGACCAATCCCAACATCTGTCCTCTCCTCATCTGTCCTCCCTACTGACCAATCCCACCATCTGTCCTCCCTACTGACCAATCTCCTCATCTGTCCTCCCTACTGACCAATCCCACCATCTGTTCTCTCCTCATCTGTCCTACCCACTGACCAATCCCACCATCTGTCCTCTCCTCATCTGTCCTCCCTACTGACCAATCCCACCATCTGTCCTCCCTACTGACCAATCCCAACATCTGTCCTCTTTACGGACCAATCCCACCATCTGTCCTCTCCTCATCTGTCCTCCCTACTGACCAATCCCACCATCTGTCCTCCCTACTGACCAATCCCACCATCTGTCCTCCTTACTGACCAATCCCACTACCTGTCCTCCTTACCGACTATTCACCCCATCTGTCCTCCCTACTGACTAATCCAACCATCTGTCCTCTCCTCATCTGTCCTCCCTACTGACAAATCTCCACATCTGTCTTCCCTACTGACCAATCCCACCATCTGTCCTACTTACTGACCAATCCCACTATCTGTCCTCCCTACTGACCAATCCCACCATCTGTCCTCCTTACTGACCAATCTCACCATCTGTCCTCTCCTCATCTGTCCTCCTTACTGACCAATCTCTCCATCTGTCCTCCCTACTGACCAATCCCAACATCTGTCCTCCTTACTGACCAATCCCAACATCTGTCCTCCTTACTGACCAATCTCACCATCTGTCCTCTCCTCATCTGTCCTCCTTACTGACCAATCCCACCATCTGTCCTCCCTACTGACCAATCCCACCATCTGTCCTCCCTACTGACCAATCTCACCATCTGTCCTCCTTACTGACCAATCCCACCATCTGTCCTCCCTACTGACCAATCACACCATCTGTCCTCCCTACTGACCAATCTCACCATCTGTCCTCCCTACTGACCAATCCCACCATCTGTCCTCCCTACTGACCAATCTCACCATCTGTCCTCCCTACTGACCAATCCCACCATCTGTCCTCCTTACTGACCAATCTCACCATCTGTCCTCCCTACTGACCAATCCCACCATCTGTCCTCCCTACTGACCAATCCCACCATCTGTCCTCCTTACTGACCAATCCCACCATCTGTCCTCCCTACTGACCAATCTCACCATCTGTCCTCTCCTCATCTGTCCTCTCTACTGACCAATCCCACCATCTGTCCTCCCTACTGACCAGTCCCACCATCTGTCCTCCTTACTGACCAATCCCACTACCTGTCCTCCTTACTGACCAATCACCCCATCTGTCCTCCCTACTGACCAATCTCACCATCTGTCCTCTCCTCATCTGTCCTCCCTACTGACCAATCCCACCATCTGTCCTCCCTACTGACCAATCTCATCATCTGTCCTCCCTACTGATCAATCTCACCATCTGTTCTCCCTACTGACTAATCCCACCATCTGTCCTCTCCTCATCTGTCCTCCCTACTGACCAATCCCACCATCTGTCCTCCCTACTGACCAATCTCCCAATCTGTCCTCCCTACTGACCAATCCCAACATCTGTCCTCCTTACTGACCAATCCCAACATCTGTCCTCCCTACTGACCAATCCCACCATCTGTCCTCCTTACTGACCAATCTCACCATCTGTCCTCTCCTCATCTGTCCTCCTTACTGACCAATCCCACCATCTGTCCTCCCTACTGACCAATCACACCATCTGTCCTCCCTACTGACCAATCTCACCATCTGTCCTCCCTACTGACCAATCCCAACATCTGTCCTCCCTACTGACCAATCTCACCATCTGTCCTCCCTAATTACCAATCCCACCATCTGTCCTCCTTACTGACCAATCTCACCATCTGTCCTCTCACCATCTGTCCTCCTTACTGACCAATCCCACCATCTGTCCTCCCTACTGACCAATCTCACCATCTGTCCTCCCCACTGACCAATCCCACCATCTGTCCTCCCTACTGACCAATCTCACCATCTGTCCTCCTTACTGGCCAATCCCACCATCTGTTCTCCCTACTGACCAATCTCACCATCTGTCCTCCCTACTGACCAATCTCAACATCTGTCCTCCCTACTGACCAATCCCTCCATCTGTCCTCCCTACTGACCAATCCCACCATCTGTCCTCTCCTCATCTGTCCTCCCTACTGACCAATCCCAACATCTGTCCTCTCCTCATCTGTCCTCCCTACTGACCAATCCCACCATCTGTCCTCCCTACTGACCAATCTCCTCATCTGTCCTCCCTACTGACCAATCCCACCATCTGTTCTCTCCTCATCTGTCCTCCCCACTGACCAATCCCACCATCTGTCCTCTCCTCATCTGTCCTCCCTACTGACCAATCCCACCATCTGTCCTCCCTACTGACCAATCCCAACATCTGTCCTCCTTACTGACCAATCCCACTACCTGTCCTCCTTACCAACTATTCACCCCATCTGTCCTCCCTACTGACCAATCTCACCATCTGTCCTCCCTACTGACCAATCTCACCATCTGTCCTCCCTACTGATCAATCTCCCCATCTGTCCTCCCTACTGACTAATCCCACCATCTGTCCTCTCCTCATCTGTCCTCCCTACTGACCAATCTCACCATCTGTCCTCCCTACTGACCAATCCCACCATCTGTCCTACTTACTGACCAATCCCACTATCTGTCCTCCCTACTGACCAATCCCACCATCTGTCCTCCTTACTGACCAATCTCACCATCTGTCCTCCCCACTGACCAATCCCACCATCTGTCCTCCCTACTGACCAATCTCACCATCTGTCCTCCTTACTGGCCAATCCCACCATCTGTTCTCCCTACTGACCAATCTCACCATCTGTCCTCCCTACTGACCAATCTCAACATCTGTCCTCCCTACTGACCAATCCCTCCATCTGTCCTCCCTACTGACCAATCCCACCATCTGTCCTCTCCTCATCTGTCCTCCCTACTGACCAATCCCAACATCTGTCCTCTCCTCATCTGTCCTCCCTACTGACCAATCCCACCATCTGTCCTCCCTACTGACCAATCTCCTCATCTGTCCTCCCTACTGACCAATCCCACCATCTGTTCTCTCCTCATCTGTCCTCCCCACTGACCAATCCCACCATCTGTCCTCTCCTCATCTGTCCTCCCTACTGACCAATCCCACCATCTGTCCTCCCTACTGACCAATCCCACCATCTGTCCTCCTTACTGACCAATCCCACTACCTGTCCTCCTTACCAACTATTCACCCCATCTGTCCTCCCTACTGACCAATCTCACCATCTGTCCTCCCTACTGACCAATCTCACCATCTGTCCTCCCTACTGATCAATCTCCCCATCTGTCCTCCCTACTGACTAATCCCACCATCTGTCCTCTCCTCATCTGTCCTCCCTACTGACCAATCTCACCATCTGTCCTCCCTACTGACCAATCCCACCATCTGTCCTACTTACTGACCAATCCCACTATCTGTCCTCCCTACTGACCAATCCCACCATCTGTCCTCCTTACTGACCAATCTCACCATCTGTCCTCTCCTCATCTGTCCTCCCTACTGACCAATCTCACCATCTGTCCTCCCTACTGACCAATCCCACCATCTGTCCTCCTTACTGACCAATCTCACCATCTGTCCTCTCCTCATCTGTCCTCCTTACTGACCAATCCCACCATCTGTCCTCCCTACTGACCAATCCCACCATCTGTCCTCCCTACTGACCAATCTCACCATCTGTCCTCCTTACTGACCAATCCCACCATCTGTCCTCCCTACTGACCAATCACACCATCTGTCCTCCCTACTGACCAATCTCACCATCTGTCCTCCCTACTGACCAATCCCACCATCTGTCCTCCCTACTGACCAATCTCACCATCTGTCCTCCCTAATTACCAATCCCACCATCTGTCCTCCTTACTGACCAATCTCACCATCTGTCCTCTCACCATCTGTCCTCCTTACTGACCAATCCCACCATCTGTCCTCCCTACTGACCAATCTCACCATCTGTCCTCCCCACTGACCAATCCCACCATCTGTCCTCCCTACTGACCAATCTCACCATCTGTCCTCCTTACTGGCCAATCCCACCATCTGTTCTCCCTACTGACCAATCTCACCATCTGTCCTCCCTACTGACCAATCTCAACATCTGTCCTCCCTACTGACCAATCCCTCCATCTGTCCTCCCTACTGACCAATCCCACCATCTGTCCTCTCCTCATCTGTCCTCCCTACTGACCAATCCCAACATCTGTCCTCTCCTCATCTGTCCTCCCTACTGACCAATCCCACCATCTGTCCTCCCTACTGACCAATCTCCTCATCTGTCCTCCCTACTGACCAATCCCACAATCTGTTCTCTCCTCATCTGTCCTCCCCACTGACCAATCCCACCATCTGTCCTCTCCTCATCTGTCCTCCCTACTGACCAATCCCACCATCTGTCCTCCCTACTGACCAATCCCAACATCTGTCCTCTTTACGGACCAATCCCACCATCTGTCCTCTCCTCATCTGTCCTCCCTACTGACCAATCCCACCATCTGTCCTCCCTACTGACCAATCCCACCATCTGTCCTCCTTACTGACCAATCCCACTACCTGTCCTCCTTACCGACTATTCACCCCATCTGTCCTCCCTACTGACCAATCTCACCATCTGTCCTCCCTACTGACCAATCTCACCATCTGTCCTCCCTACTGATCAATCTCCCCATCTGTCCTCCCTACTGACTAATCCTACCATCTGTCCTCTCCTCATCTGTCCTCCCTACTGACCAATCTCACCATCTGTCCTCCCTACTGACCAATCCCACCATCTGTCCTCCTTACTGACCAATCTCACCATCTGTCCTCTCCTCATCTGTCCTCCTTACTGACCAATCTCTCCATCTGTCCTCCCTACTGACCAATCCCAACATCTGTCCTCCTTACTGACCAATCCCAACATCTGTCCTCCTTACTGACCAATCTCACCATCTGTCCTCTCCTCATCTGTCCTCCTTACTGACCAATCCCACCATCTGTCCTCCCTACTGACCAATCCCACCATCTGTCCTCCCTACTGACCAATCTCACCATCTGTCCTCCTTACTGACCAATCACACCATCTGTCCTCCCTACTGACCAATCACACCATCTGTCCTCCCTACTGACCAATCTCACCATCTGTCCTCCCTACTGACCAATCCCACCATCTGTCCTCCCTACTGACCAATCTCACCATCTGTCCTCCCTACTGACCAATCCCACCATCTGTCCTCCTTACTGACCAATCTCACCATCTGTCCTCCCTACTGACCAATCCCACCATCTGTCCTCCCTACTGACCAATCCCACCATCTGTCCTCCTTACTGACCAATCCCACCGTCTCTCCTCCCTACTGACCAATCTCACCATCTGTCCTCTCCTCATCTGTCCTCTCTACTGACCAATCCCACCATCTGTCCTCCCTACTGACCAGTCCCACCATCTGTCCTCCTTACTGACCAATCCCACTACCTGTCCTCCCCACTGACCAATCCCACCATCTGTCCTCTCCTCATCTGTCCTCCCTACTGACCAATCACACCATCTGTCCTCCCTACTGACCAATCACACCATCTGTCCTCCCTACTGACCAATCTCACCATCTGTCCTCCCTACTGACCAATCCCACCATCTGTCCTCCCTACTGACCAATCCCAACATCTGTCCTCTTTACGGACCAATCCCACCATCTGTCCTCTCCTCATCTGTCCTCCCTACTGACCAATCCCACCATCTGTCCTCCCTACTGACCAATCCCACCATCTGTCCTCCTTACTGACCAATCCCACTACCTGTCCTCCTTACCGACTATTCACCCCATCTGTCCTCCCTACTGACCAATCTCACCATCTGTCCTCCCTACTGACCAATCTCACCATCTGTCCTCCCTACTGATCAATCTCCCCATCTGTCCTCCCTACTGACTAATCCTACCATCTGTCCTCTCCTCATCTGTCCTCCCTACTGACCAATCTCACCATCTGTCCTCCCTACTGACCAATCCCACCATCTGTCCTCCTTACTGACCAATCTCACCATCTGTCCTCTCCTCATCTGTCCTCCTTACTGACCAATCTCTCCATCTGTCCTCCCTACTGACCAATCCCAACATCTGTCCTCCTTACTGACCAATCCCAACATCTGTCCTCCTTACTGACCAATCTCACCATCTGTCCTCTCCTCATCTGTCCTCCTTACTGACCAATCCCACCATCTGTCCTCCCTACTGACCAATCCCACCATCTGTCCTCCCTACTGACCAATCTCACCATCTGTCCTCCTTACTGACCAATCACACCATCTGTCCTCCCTACTGACCAATCACACCATCTGTCCTCCCTACTGACCAATCTCACCATCTGTCCTCCCTACTGACCAATCCCACCATCTGTCCTCCCTACTGACCAATCTCACCATCTGTCCTCCCTACTGACCAATCCCACCATCTGTCCTCCTTACTGACCAATCTCACCATCTGTCCTCTCCTCATCTGTCCTCCTTACTGACCAATCTCTCCATCTGTCCTCCCTACTGACCAATCCCAACATCTGTCCTCCTTACTGACCAATCCCAACATCTGTCCTCCTTACTGACCAATCTCACCATCTGTCCTCTCCTCATCTGTCCTCCTTACTGACCAATCCCACCATCTGTCCTCCCTACTGACCAATCCCACCATCTGTCCTCCCTACTGACCAATCTCACCATCTGTCCTCCTTACTGACCAATCACACCATCTGTCCTCCCTACTGACCAATCACACCATCTGTCCTCCCTACTGACCAATCTCACCATCTGTCCTCCCTACTGACCAATCCCACCATCTGTCCTCCCTACTGACCAATCTCACCATCTGTCCTCCCTACTGACCAATCCCACCATCTGTCCTCCTTACTGACCAATCTCACCATCTGTCCTCCCTACTGACCAATCCCACCATCTGTCCTCCCTACTGACCAATCCCACCATCTGTCCTCCTTACTGACCAATCCCACCGTCTCTCCTCCCTACTGACCAATCTCACCATCTGTCCTCTCCTCATCTGTCCTCTCTACTGACCAATCCCACCATCTGTCCTCCCTACTGACCAGTCCCACCATCTGTCCTCCTTACTGACCAATCCCACTACCTGTCCTCCCCACTGACCAATCCCACCATCTGTCCTCTCCTCATCTGTCCTCCCTACTGACCAATCACACCATCTGTCCTCCCTACTGACCAATCACACCATCTGTCCTCCCTACTGACCAATCTCACCATCTGTCCTCCCTACTGACCAATCCCACCATCTGTCCTCCCTACTGACCAATCCCAACATCTGTCCTCTTTACGGACCAATCCCACCATCTGTCCTCTCCTCATCTGTCCTCCCTACTGACCAATCCCACCATCTGTCCTCCCTACTGACCAATCCCACCATCTGTCCTCCTTACTGACCAATCCCACTACCTGTCCTCCTTACCGACTATTCACCCCATCTGTCCTCCCTACTGACCAATCTCACCATCTGTCCTCCCTACTGACCAATCTCACAATCTGTCCTCCCTACTGATCAATCTCCCCATCTGTCCTCCCTACTGACTAATCCTACCATCTGTCCTCTCCTCATCTGTCCTCCCTACTGACCAATCTCACCATCTGTCCTCCCTACTGACCAATCCCACCATCTGTCCTCCTTACTGACCAATCTCACCATCTGTCCTCTCCTCATCTGTCCTCCTTACTGACCAATCTCTCCATCTGTCCTCCCTACTGACCAATCCCAACATCTGTCCTCCTTACTGACCAATCCCAACATCTGTCCTCCTTACTGACCAATCTCACCATCTGTCCTCTCCTCATCTGTCCTCCTTACTGACCAATCCCACCATCTGTCCTCCCTACTGACCAATCCCACCATCTGTCCTCCCTACTGACCAATCTCACCATCTGTCCTCCTTACTGACCAATCACACCATCTGTCCTCCCTACTGACCAATCACACCATCTGTCCTCCCTACTGACCAATCTCACCATCTGTCCTCCCTACTGACCAATCCCACCATCTGTCCTCCCTACTGACCAATCTCACCATCTGTCCTCCCTACTGACCAATCCCACCATCTGTCCTCCTTACTGACCAATCTCACCATCTGTCCTCCCTACTGACCAATCCCACCATCTGTCCTCCCTACTGACCAATCCCACCATCTGTCCTCCTTACTGACCAATCCCACCATCTCTCCTCCCTACTGACCAATCTCACCATCTGTCCTCTCCTCATCTGTCCTCTCTACTGACCAATCCCACCATCTGTCCTCCCTACTGACCAGTCCCACCATCTGTCCTCCTTACTGACCAATCCCACTACCTGTCCTCCTTACTGACCAATCACCCCATCTGTCCTCCCTACTGACCAATCTCACCATCTGTCCTCTCCTCATCTGTCCTCCCTACTGACCAATCCCACCATCTGTCCTCCCTACTGACCAATCTCATCATCTGTCCTCCCTACTGATCAATCTCACCATCTGTTCTCCCTACTGACTAATCCCACCATCTGTCCTCTCCTCATCTGTCCTCCCTACTGACCAATCCCACCATCTGTCCTCCCTACTGACCAATCTCCCAATCTGTCCTCCCTACTGACCAATCCCAACATCTGTCCTCCTTACTGACCAATCCCAACATCTGTCCTCCTTACTGACCAATCTCACCATCTGTCCTCCTTACTGACCAATCCCAACATCTGTCCTCCTTACTGACCAATCCCACCATCTGTCCTCCCTACTGACCAATCCCACCATCTGTCCTCCTTACTGACCAATCTCACCATCTGTCCTCTCCTCATCTGTCCTCCTTACTGACCAATCCCACCATCTGTCCTCCCTACTGACCAATCCCACCATCTGTCCTCCCTACTGACCAATCTCACCATCTGTCCTCCTTACTGACCAATCCCACCATCTGTCCTCCCTACTGACCAATCACACCATCTGTCCTCCCTACTGACCAATCTCACCATCTGTCCTCCCTACTGACCAATCCCACCATCTGTCCGCCCTACTGACCAATCTCACCATCTGTCCTCCCTAATTACCAATCCCACCATCTGTCCTCCTTACTGACCAATCTCACCATCTGTCCTCCCTACTGACCAATCCCACCATCTGTCCTCCCTACTGACCAATCCCACCATCTGTCCTCCTTACTGACCAATCCCACCATCTGTCCTCCCTACTGACCAATCTCACCATCTGTCCTCTCCTCATCTGTCCTCCTTACTGACCAATCTCACCATCTGTCCTCCCTACTGACCAATCTCACCATCTGTCCTCCCTACTGACCAAATCCCCCATCATCTGTCCTCCCTACTGACCAATCACACCATCTGTCCTCCTTACTGACCAATCTCAGTATCTGTCCTCCCTACTGACCAATCCCACCATCTGTCCTCCCTACTGACCAATCTCCTCATCTGTCCTCCTTACTGACCAATCTCACCATCTGTCCTCCCTACTGACCAATCCCACCATCTGTCCTCCCTACTGACCAATCACACCATCTGTCCTCCTTACTGACCAATCTCACCATCTGTCCTCCCTACTGACCAATCCCACCATCTGTCCTCCCTACTGACCAATCTCCTCATCTGTTCTCCCTACTGACCAATCCCACCATCTGTCCTCCCTACTGACCAATCCCACCATCTGTCCTCCTTACTGACCAACCCCACCATCTGTCCTCCTTACTGACCAATCCCACCATCTGTCCTCCTTACTGACCAATCTCCTCATCTGTCCTCCCTACTGACCAAACACACCATCTGTCCTCCCTACTGACCAATCCCACCATCTGTCCTCCCTACTGACCAATCCCATCCTCTGTCCTCCTTACTGACCAATCTCACCATCTGTCCTCCCTACTGACCAATCTCACCATCTGTCCTCTTTACTGACCAATCCCACCATCTGTCCTCCCTACTGACCAATCCCACCATCTGTCCTCTCCTCATCTGTCCTCCCTACTGACCAATCTCACCATCTGTCCTCCCTACTGACCAATCCCACCATCTGTCCTCCCTACTGACCAATCCCACCATCTGTGCTCCCTACTGACCAATCCCACCATCTGTCCTCCCTACTGACCAATCTCACCATCTGTCCTCCCTACTGACCAATCCTACCATCTGTCCTCCCTACTGACCAATCCCACCATCTGTCCTCCCTACTGACCAATCTCCTCATCTGTCCTCCCTACTGACCAATCCCACCATCTGTCCTCCCTACTGACCAATCTCCTCATCTGTCCTCCCTACTGACCAATGTCACCATCTGTCCTCCTTACTGACCAATCCCACTACCTGTCCTCCTTACTGACCAATCACCCCATCTGTCCTCCCTACTGACCAATCCCACCATCTGTCCTCCTTACTGACCAATCCCACTACCTGTCCTCCTTACTGACCAATCTCCCCATCTGTCCTCCTTACTGACCAATCCCACCATCTGTCCTCCCTACTGATCAATCTCCCCATCTGTCCTCCCTACTGATCAATATCCCCATCTGTCCTCTCCTCATCTGTCCTCCCTACTGACCAATCTCCCCATCTGTCCTCCCTACTGACCAATCCCACCATCTGTCCTCCTTACTGATCAATCCCACTATCTGTCCTCCCTACTGACCAATCCCACCATCTGTCCTCCTTACTGACCAATCTCTCCATCTGTCCTCTCCTCATCTGTCCTCCTTACTGACCAATCTCACCATCTGTCCTCCCTACTGACCAATCCCAACATCTGTCCTCCTTACTGCCCAATCCCAACATCGGTCCTCCTTACTGACCAATCCCACCATCTGTCCTCCTTACTGACCAATCTCACCATCTGTCCTCTCCTCATCTGTCCTCCCTACTGACCAATCCCACCATCTGTCCTCCCTACTGACCAATCCCACCATCTGTCCTCCCTACTGACCAATCCCACCATCTGTCCTCCTTACTGACCAATCCCACCATCTGTCCTCCCTACTGACCAATCACACCATCTGTCCTCCCTACTGACCAATCTCACCATCTCTCCTCCCTACTGACCAATCCCACCATCTGTCCTCCCTACTGACCAATCACACCATCTGTCCTCCTTACTGACCAATCCCACCATCTGTCCTCCCTACTGACCAATCACACCATCTGTCCTCCTTACTGACCAATCTCACCATCTGTCCTCCCTACTGACGAATCTCACCAATCTTCCTCCCTACTGACCAATCTCACCATCTGTCCTCCCTACTGACCAATCCCACCATCTGTCCTCCCTACTGACCAATCCCACCATCTGTCCTCCCTACTGACCAATCTCCCCATCTGTCCTCCCTACTGACCAATCCCACCATCTGTCCTCCTTACTGACCAATCCCACCATCTGTCCTCCCTACTGACCAATCCCGCCATCTGTCCTCTCCTCATCTGTCCTCTCTACTGACCAATCCCACCATCTGTCCTCCCTACTGACCAGTCCCACCATCTGTCCTCCTTACTGACCAATCCCACTACCTGTCCTCCTTACTGACCAATCACCCCATCTGTCCTCCCTACTGACCAATCTCACCATCTGTCCTCTCCTCATCTGTCCTCCCTACTGACCAATCCCACCATCTGTCCTCCCTACTGACCAATCTCATCATCTGTCCTCCCTACTGATCAATCTCACCATCTGTTCTCCCTAATGACTAATCCCACCATCTGTCCTCTCCTCATCTGTCCTCCCTACTGACCAATCCCACCATCTGTCCTCCCTACTGACCAATCTCCCAATCTGTCCTCCCTACTGACCAATCCCAACATCTGTCCTCCTTACTGACCAATCCCAACATCTGTCCTCCTTACTGACCAATCTCACCATCTGTCCTCCTTACTGACCAATCCCACCATCTGTCCTCCCTACTGACCAATCCCACCATCTGTCCTCCCTACTGACCAATCTCCCCACAACAGAGTAGGGTTGTTTTCTGCTATTCCATGCCCTTAACCAAGATGGCTGCCGAAAGACACTGCCTTTGCCAACACGTGAACGAGAGTGTGTTAATGTCCAACCTTACTCTGTCCTCCATTTCCACAAGGCCTTCGCAGCTCTTTGCTTCTCTCTGTCCCTATTGACCGGTCCTCCTCTACCACAGCAACACTGTCCACTGGCTTTCTCTTGTCCCCCACCGCCACACACACACACACACACACGCACGCACGCACGCACGCACACACGCACGCACACACACACACACACACACACACACACACACACACACACTCACACACACACACACACACTAATTACTGCATACTATCACCAATATTTATTTACTTCCTCCCCCTCTCTCTCTCTCCCCCTCTCTCTCTCCCCCTCTCTCTCTCTCTCCCCCTCTCTCTCCCCCTCTCTCTCTCTCTCTCTCCCCCTCTCTCTCTCTCCCCCTCTCTCTCTCCCCCTCTCTCTCTTCCCCTCTCTCTCTTCCCCTCTCTCTCTTCCCCTCTCTCTCTCCCCCTCTCTCTCTCCCCCTCTCTGTCTCCCCCTCTCTCTCTCCCCCTCTCTCTCATTCACTCTGTTATTCCTGATTAGCCGTAAACAAGCAAATATTTTCCCAATTTTGTGCAGGTTAGATCTCCATTTAATTAAACTGTCTCGTTATGTCCCTCTCTGATTAGTGGAGAGAATCAATTATTCAATCCACAAACACACACACACACACACACACACACACACACACACACACACACACACACACACACACACACACACACACACACACACACACACACACACACACACACACACACACACACACACACACACACAGCGTAGCTAGGAGCAGGAGGTGCATAATGCAACGAGCTGATCATTTAATTCCAAGGACACCAATTAACTACAAAACAAGCAGTAACTTTCTCTCTCTACTCTCTCTCTCTCTCTCTCTCTCTCTCTCTCTCTCTCTCTCTCTCTCTCTCTCTCCTCTCTCTCTCTTCATCCCTCTGTCTCTCCCTCTCTCTCCCCTCTCTCTCTCTCTCTCTCTCTCTCTCCTCTCTCTCTCTTCATCTCTCTGTCTCTCCCTCTCTCTCTCCTATCTCGCTCTCTCTCTCTCTCCTCTCTCTCTCTCCTCTCTCGCTCTTTCCGTCTCCTGTCCTCTCTCTATCTTCTCCACCCATCGTTTTCCAATTACTGGAACATTCATGACACTCAGTTAGTTAAGGATGGTGTTATGGGTTGGTGGAGGGGAGGGATGGTGTTATGGTGGAGGGAATGGATGAGGGGGTGATGGTTGGTGGGGTGGGATGAGGGGGTGATGGTTGGTGGGGCGTGATGGTTGGTGGGGAGGGATGAGGGGGTGATGGTTGGTGGGGTGGGGTGGGATGAGGGGGCGATGGTTGGTGGGGGGGTGATGGTTGGTGGGGTGGGATGAGGGGGCGATGGATGGTGGGGTGGGGTGGGATGAGGGGTGATGGATGGTGGGGTGGGGTGGGATGAGGGGGCGATGGATGGTGGGGTTGGATGAGGGGGTGATGGTTGGTGGGGTGGGATGGATGAGGGGCTGATGGTTGGTGGGGGGGTGATGGTTGGTGGGGGGGTGATGGTTGGTGGAGGGAATGGATGAGGGGGTGATGGTTGGTGGGGGGGGTGGTGGTTGGTGGGGTGGGATGAGGGGGCGATGGTTGGTGGGGTGGGATGAGGGGGCGATGGTTGGTGGGGTGGGATGAGGGGTGATGGTTGGTGGGGTGGGATGAGGGGGCGATGGTTGGTGGGGTGGGATGAGGGGGTGATGGTTGGTGGGGGGGTGATGGTTGGTGGGGGGGCGATGGTTGGTGGGGTGGGATGAGGGGGTGATGGTTGGTGGGGGGGGTGATGGTTGGTGGTGTGGGATGAGGGGGTGATGGTTGGTGGGGGGGTGATGGTTGGTGGGGGTTGATGGTTGGTGGGGTGGGATGAGGGGGCGATGGTTGGTGGGGTGGGATGAGGGGGTGATGGTTGGTGGGGGGGTGATGGTTGGTGGGGTGAGATGAGGGGGTGATGGTTGGTGGGGGGGTGATGGTTGGTGGGGTGGGATGAGGGGGCGAGGGTGGATGGGGTGGGATGAGGGGGTGATGGTTGGTGGGGTGGGATGAGGGGGCGATGGTTGGTGGGGTGGGATGGGGGGGTGATGGTTGGTGGGGTGGGATGAGGGGGTGATGGTTGGTGGGGTGGGATGAGGGGGCGATGGTTGGTGGGGTGGGATGGGGGGGTGATGGTTGGTGGGGTGGGATGAGGGGGCGATGGTTGGTGGGGTGGGATGAGGGGGCGATGGTTGGTGGGGTGGGATGAGGGGGTGATGGTTGGTGGGTTTGGGATGAGGGTGCGAAGATTAGTGGGGTGGGATGAGGGTGCGGTGGTTGGTAGCGGTCAATATTTGCCTTATTTATCTGTATTTTCATCTAGTTAGCCAGGTCAGGATGGAGGGATGAAGGAGGAGGAAAAGGGAGGAGGGATGGAGGAAGGGAGGTTTATTTGCTGATATGTAGATCAGACAGGTCTAAGCATCCTGGAAACCACCGGCCCCTGGGATCCTCTGATGT
>NW_026601738.1:0-36796 GCF_029448725.1 Salvelinus fontinalis
AGGAAGAGAGGAGGGAAGCAGGGAAGGAGGGGAGGAAGAGAGGCGGGAAGGAGGGAGGAAGAGAGGAGGGAAGCAGGGAAGGAAGAGAGGAGGGAAGGGGGGAGGAGGGAAGGAGGGGAGGAAGAGAGGAGGGAAGGAGGGAAGGAGGGGAGGAGGGAAGCAGGGAAGCAGGGAAGGAGGGAAGGAAGAGAGGAGGGAAGGAGGGAGGAAGAGAGGAGGGAAGCAGGGAAGGAAGAGAGGAGGGAAGGGGGGAGGAGGGAAGGAGGGGAGGAGGGAAGCAGGGAAGCAGGGAAGGAGGGAAGGAGCGGAGGAGAGAAGGAGGGGAGGAGGGAAGCAGGGAAGGAGGGGAGGAGGGAAGGAGGGGAGGAGGGAAGCAGGGAAGGAGGGGATGAAGAGAGGAGGGAAGGAGGGGAGGAGGGAAGGAGGGGAGCAGGGAAGGAGGGAAGGAGGGGAGGAGGGAAGCAGGGAAGGAGGGAAGCAGGGGAGGAGGGAAGCAGGGAAGGAGGGAAGCAGGGAAGGAGGGGAGGAGGGGAGGAAGATAAAGTTCAGATAAACAAGAACATCTGTGCTGAGCCTCGAGCTGCTGGGAGAAGAGGACAACATTATAACTGGCATGGTGGAGAAGGAGAGGGGAGGGGAGGTGGGAGGAGGAGGAGAGGAGAGGGTAGGGGAGGTGAAGGAAGGAGGGCAGTAAGAAGGATATAGGATGTATGGAAGGATGTATGGAAAGGAATGGTAGGAATACCAAGGTAAGGGGTGAGGTGGAGGGAGCAAAGGAGAGAGGATGGGTGGGTGGATTACAGAAAACAGGCTGCGGAGTGAACTAGGAAGTTGCTTGCTCCAATGTCAGGAACACAGCTGTGTGTGTGTGTGTGTGTGTGTGTGTGTGTGTGTGTGTGTGTGTGTGTGTGTGTGTGTGTGTGTGTGTGTGTGTGTGTGTGTGTGTGTGTGTGTGTGTGTGTTGTGTCAGGAATGCCAGGAATTCCCAACATGACCCTCCTACGACTATCGCTGCAGTTTCCACCCTCACCTGAGTTTACACAGGACTCTGTAATAGGGTTACACATACACCATACACACACACCACACACACACACACACACACACACACACACACACACACACACACACACACACACACACACACACACACACACACACACACACACACACACACACACACACACACACACACACACACACACACATACACCACACACACACACCACACACACACTACACACACACACACACACACACACACACACACACACACACACACACACACACACACACACACACACACACACACACACACACACACACACACACACACACACACACACACACATACACCACACACACACACCACACACACACTACACACACACACACACACACACACACACACACACACACACACACACACACACACACACACACACACACACACACACACACACACACACACACACACACACACATACGCAGCAAACATGAACACAGAGAAGAACATGCAAACACACACTTAGAAGCCTAAGTGTTGTTGTTCAACAGTTTACTCCAAGTAGAGGAAGGGTGGTAGGGTTAGTGGAAAAGAATAAAGGAAACTATATATATATATGCATATATTTTATATGTGTGTGATGATTTATTTAGAATTCAAGTCACACTTAACCAGCATGGCTACCACAGCATTTTGCAGGAATACGCCATCCCATCTGGTTTGCGCTTAGTGGGACTGTCATTTTTTTTTCAACAGGACAATGACCCAACACACCTCCAGGCTGTGTAAGGGCTATTTCACCAAGAAGGAGAGTGATGGAATACTGCATCAGATGACCTGGCCACCACAATCCCCCGACCTCAACCAAATTGAGATGCTTTGGGATGAGTTGAAGGAAAAGCAGCCAACAAGTGCTCAGCATATGTGGGAACTCCTTCAAGACTGTTGGTAAAGCATTCCAGGTGAAGCTGGTTGAGAAAATGCCAAGAGGGGACAAAGCTGTCATCAATGTAAAGGGTAGCTACTTTGAAGAATCTGAAATATAAAATATATTTTGCTTTGCTTAAAACAATACATGATTCCACATGTATTATTTTGATTTCTTCACTATTGTTCTACAATGTAGAAAATAGTAAAAATAAATAATAAATATAAAATAAAGAAAATAAAGAAAATGTATATATATATATATATATTTAGGAAATTTAGCAGGCTAACTCCTTGATCCTGCTTTTTTTCATACAAGCATTTCGCTACACCCACAACAACATCTGCTAAACACTTGTATGTGACCAATACAATCTGATTTAATTCGATTTGATCTTGATCTTCTAATCGACCTGGCCGGGGTATCCTGGAAGGATATTGATCTCATCCTGTCAGTAGAGGATGCCTGGTTATTTTTTTTAAATGCCTTCCCACCAGCTTAAATAAGCCCATTCAAGAAATTTAGAACCAGGAACAGATATAGCACTTGGTTCTCTCCAGACCTGACTGCCCTTAACCAACACAAAAACATCCTATGGCGTTCTGCATTAGCATCGAACACTCTCCGTGATATGCAACTTTTCAGGGAAGCTAGAAACCAATATACACAGGCAGTTAAAAAAGCCAAGGCTAGCTTTTTCAAGCAGAAATTTGCTTCCTGCAACACAAACTCAAAAAAGTTCTGGGACACTGTAAAGTGTCACCCCCCACAGCAACTCGCCCAAGCCTTCCCCATTTCTCCTTCTCCCAAATCCAGTCAGCTGATGTTCTGAAAGAGCTGCAAAATCTGGACCCCTATAAATCAGCCGGGCTAGACAATCTGGACCCTTTCTTTCTAAAATGATCTGCCTAAATTGTTGCAACCCCTATTACTAGCCTGTTCAACCTCTCTTTCGTGTCGTCTGAGATTCCCAAAGATTGGAAAGCAGCTGTGGTCACCCCCCTCTTCAAAGGGGGGGGGACACTCTTGATCCAAACTGCTACAGACCTATATCTATCCTATCCTACCATGCCTTTCTAAGGTATTCGAAAGCGAAGTCAACAAACAGATTACCGACCATTTCGAATCCCACCATACCTTCTCCACTATGCAATCTGGTTTCAGAGCTGGTCATGGGTGTACCTCAGCCACGCTCAAGGTCCTAAACGATATCCTAACCGCCATCGATAAGAAACAATACTGTGCAGCCGTGTTCATTGACCTGGCCAAGGCTTTCGACTCTGTCAATCACCACATCCTCATCGGCAGACACGATAGCCTTGGTTTCTCAAATGATTGCCTCGCCTGGTTCACCAACTACTTCTCTGATAGAGTTCAGTGTGTCAAATCGGAGGGCCTGTTGTCCAGGCCTCTGGTAGTCTCTATGGGGGTGCCACAGGGTTCAATTCTTGGACCGAGTCTCTTCTCTGTATACATCAATGATGTCGCTCTTGCTGCTGGTGATTCTCTGATCCACCTCTACGCAGACGACACCATTCTGTATACTTCTGGCCCTTCTTTGGACACTGTGTTAACAACCCTCCAGACGAGCTTCAATGCCATACAACTCTCCTTCCGTGGCCTCCAATTGCTCTTAAATACAAGTAAAACTAAATGCATGCTCTTCAACCGATCGCTGCCTGCACCTGCCTGCCCGTCCAACATCACCCTCTGGACGGTTCTGACTTAGAATATGTAGACAACTACAAATACCTAGGTGTCTGGTTAGACTGTAAACTCTCCTTCCAGACTCACATCAAACATCTCCAATCCAAAGTTAAATCTAGAATTAGCTTCCTATTTCACAACAAAGCATCCTTCACTCATGCTGCCAAACATACCCTTGTAAAACTGACCATCCTACCGATCCTCGACTTCGACGATGTCATTTACAAAATAGCCTCCAATACCCTACTCAATAAATTGGATGCAGTCTATCACAGCGCCATCCGTTTTGTCACCAAAGCCCCATATACTACCCACCACTGCGACCTGTATGCTCTCGTTGGCTGGCCCTCGCTTCATACTCGTCGCCAAACCCACTGGCTCCAGGTCATCTACAAGACCCTGCTAGGTAAAGCCCCCCCTTATCTCAGCTCGCTGGTCACCATAGCAGCACCCACCTGTAGCACGCACTCCAGCAGGTATATCTCTCTGGTCACCCCCAAAACCAATTCTTCCTTTGGCCGCCTCTCCTTCCAGTTCTCTGCTGCCAATGACTGGAATGAACTACAAAAATAACTAAAACTGGAAGCACTTATCTCCCTCACTAGCTTTAAGCACCAGCTGTCAGAGCAGCTCACAGATTACTGCACCTGTACATAGCCCATCTATAATTTAGCCTAAACAACTACCTCTCCCACTACTGTATTTATTTATTTATTTATTTAGCTCCTTTGCACCCCATTATTTCTATCTGTACGTTGCACATTCTTCAACTGCAAATCTACCATCCCAGTGTTTTACTTGCTATTTTGTATTTACTTCGCCACCATGGCCTTTTTTTTGCCTTTACCTCCCTTATCTCACCTCATTTGCTCACATTGTATATAGACTTATTTTTCTACTGTATTATTGACTGTATGTTTGTTTTACTCCATGTGTAACTCTGTGTTGTTATATATGTCGAACTGCTTTGCTTTATCTTGGCTAGGTCACAATTGTAAATGAGAACTTGTTCTCAACTTGCCTACCTGGTTAAATAAAGGTGAAATAAATGTTTTAAAAATAATCTGAAGAAACAGACCAATTGGTTTAGACCAGAGGAAAATACTACCATCTATTGGTCAGATTGAGTCAGTGCAGCTCAGACACACCACACCAACACCTGACACATCAATACACACACACACACACACACGCACGCACGCACGCACGCACGCACGCACGCACGCACGCACGCACGCACGCACGCATGCACGCACACACACACACACACACACACACACACACACACACACACACACACACACACACACACAACCTCTCCCTCCAATTCCTGAAGTGGATGAAAGAGCAGTGGAGTCAGATAGTCTGCTGTTGAGTGCACATACACACACACACATACATACATACACACACCAGACACACACCTCTGATGTTGTGTGACAGCTCTCTGGTGTTCTAGCAGCATCTGTGCTGACGGCTGGCGTGGCAGCATTGATTTCTGGGTAATAGCTGAGGAGCACTCTAGACATCGACCGCTCCGCTCCTCAAAACTGTCAGACAGTGGACACACAACACCTCTCTCCATCTGCCCCTTATATATATATACACACACACACACACACACACACACACACACACACACACACACACACACACACACACACACACACACACACACACACACACACACACACACACACACACACACACACACACACACACACACACACACACACACACACACATAAAACAGACACACACACGAACGGTGGTATAAATAATTTATTCACATGATTGAAAAAGGGTAACATCATCATCATCCTCATTGTTCCACGTTAAAGTCCATCCGAGCCTATAGATATTACAATACTAACAGTCAAGTAGTCCCATCGTGTTTCCTCCTCACAGTTTGTCTTCAGTGAGTCCTCAGGTCATTATCAATCCTAAACCTCTACAGCTTTCATAGTCAACTAGTGTCCTGCGTCTGCAAAGAGGTCTGGACCATTTTGGCAAGTTGAGACACTTAGTAAGTTTGGAAGAGTATGGGTCGGATTAGATGAGTGAACAGAGGGGGTTTGTGGGTAGTGGTAAGTGTGTGGCAAGCAGCGTGTGCTGTCTGTGCCATATGTGTTAGATGAGGCTTGTAGCAGTGCGGCGCGCGCTGTCTGTGTTGTCTGTGTGTATATACAGTTGAAGTCGGATGTTTACATACACCTTAGCCAAATACATTTAAACTCAGTTTTTCACAATTCCTGCCATTTTATCCTAGTGAAAATTCTCTGTCTTAGGTCAGTTAGGATCACCACTCTATTTTAAGAATGTGAAATGTCAGAATAGTAGTAGAGAGAATTATTTATTTCAGCTTTTATTTATTTCATCACGGAAAATGGAAAATTCCAGAAAATGATGTCATGGCTTTAGAAGCTTCTGATAGGCTAATTGACATAATTTGAGTCAATCGGAGGTGTACCTGTGGATGTATTTCAAGGCCTACCTTCAAACTCAGTGCCTCTTTGCTTGACATCATGGGGAAATCAAAAGAAATCAGCCAAGACCTCAGAAAATACATTGTAGACCGCCACAAGTCTGGTTCATCCTTGGGAGCAATCTCCAAACGCCTGAAGGTACCTCGTTCATCTGTACAAACAATAGTATGCAAGTATAAACACCATGGGTGCACGCAGCCGTCATACTGCTCAGGAAGGAGACGCGTTCTGTCTCCTAGAGATGAATGTACTTTGGTGCGAAAAGTGCAAATCAATCTCAGAACAACTGCAAAAGACCTTGTGAAGATACTGGAGGAAACAGGTACAAAAGTATCTTTATCCACAGTAAAACGAGTCCTATATCGGCATTACCTGAAAGGCCGCTCAGCTAGGAAGAAGCCATTGCTCCAAAACCACCATAAAAAAAGCCAGACTACGGTTTGCAACTGCACATGGGGACAAATATCGTACTTTCGGACAAATGTCCTTTGGTCTGATGAAACAAAAATAGAACTGTTTGGCCATAATGACCATCGTTATGTTTGGAGGAAAAAGGGGAGGCTTGCAAGCTGAAGAACACCATCCCAACCATGAAGGAGTGGAGTGGCAGCATCATGTTATGGGGGTGCTTTGCTGCAGGAGGAACTGGTGCACGTCACAAAAGTGATGGCATCATGAGGAGGGAAAATGATATAGAGAAATTGAAGCAACATCTCAAGACATCAGTCAGGAAGTTAAAGCTTGGTCGCAAATGGGTCTTCCAAATGGACAATGACCCCAAGCATACTTCCAAAGTTGTGGCAAAATGGCTTAAGGACAACAAAGTCATGGTATTAGTGGCCGTCACAAAGCCCTGACCTCAATCCCATAGAAAATGTTGGGACAGAACTGAAAAGCGTGTGCGAGCAAGGAGGCCTACAAACCTGACAGTTACACCAGCTCTGTCAGGAGGAATGGGCCAAAATTCACCCAACTTATTGTGGGAAGCTTGTGGAAGGCTACCCGAAACATTTGACCCAAGTTAAACAATTTAAAGGCAATGCTACCAAATACTAGTTAAGTGTATGTAAACTTCTGACCCACTGGGATTGTTATGAAAGAAATAAAAGCTGAAATAAATTATTCTCTCTACTATTATTCTGACATTTCATATTCTTAAAATAAAGTGGTGATCCTAACTGACCTAAGACAGGGAATTTTTACTCTGATTAAGTTTTAGGAATTGTGAAAAACTGAGTTAAAATGTATTTTGCTAGGGTGTATGTAAACTTCCGACTCCAACTGTATATGTGGTGTGTCAGATGGGAAGAGTAGCAGTGCGGAGCGTGCTGTCTGTATCGTACAGAGCCCCACTCTGCTTCTGGACAGACTTCCTCTTCTTCCCAGGGCACTTCCTGGCAGAGAAATAACAACAGTCAAAACAACAGTAACAGTCAAAACAACAATAACAACAACATTCAAAACAACACCAACAAAAGTCAAAACAACACCATCAGTCAAAACAACAACACCAACAACAGACAAAACAACAACAACAACAACAGCAACAACACCATCAGTCAAAACAACAACACCAACAACAGACAAAACAACAACAACAACAGCAACAACACCAACAGTCAAAACAACAACACCAACAACAGCAACAACACAAACAGTCAAACAACAACAGTCAAAACAACAACACCAACAACAGCAGCATTAAACACAATCAAAACAACAAGAACAACAGGCAGAGCAGAATCCAAATAAATTAGAGAGTTGTGTCACAAAGCGGGATGGTCAACTTTGATGAGCAATCTAAACAGTGTGTGTAAGTGTGTGTGTGTAAGTGTGTGTGTACTGACCTTGTGACACACAGCACCACCAGGGTGATAATGGTGATCTGCAGCGCTCCGATGACGGAGGCGATGAGAACATAGCGGGTCTTTCCAGAACCAGGAACCACAAACAGAACGTTGTAGTCCTTCTGCTCACACTGGGGCCCGCTGAACCCTGCATGGCAGCTACAGGAGGGCGGGCCCAGGTTGTCAGGGTATTGACAGTCTCCATGGAGACAGTAGTTCCTGTAGCGGGAAGGACAGGGGATGTACACGCCCCCCTCCCCTGAGAAAAGAGCACAACTGATATTTCACACAATGACATGTGTAGCTTGTCTTTATTTATAAAACATTGCTTTTCTACATTTTGTGGTTCTAATGGAACTTGTGTGTGTGTGTGTGTGTGTTGCGCACGCGCGCGCGTGTGTGTGAGGTATGTGTGTGTGTGTGTGTGTTTGTGTACCGTGGCAGTGGCCCAGGTGTGTGACCTCGATCCTCTCCTGTCTCTGACACGAGGCCTCCTTTACCTGACAGGGGTTGTCATAGGAACGGCCGTCCGAAGCACACACAGGGTTGAAACTGATGTGGGAACAGTCGATGTTACACACACACCTAGGGAGAGACGAGACTCAGTACTGTGTGTGTGTGTGTGTGTGTGTGTGTGTGTATTCATGTTCTTCCTGTATTAATGCACACAGGGTAATTGCTAAGTTCCTACATATTTAATGCTGTCTCACATCCACATTGTCCATTACTGAAATTCTACACCAATCTCTCTCCTCTCCTCCCCCTTCCTCTCCATCCGTTGTCTCCCTCTCTCCCTTCCTGCCTCCTCCCACTTTTTCCTTTCCTCCTTCCTCTCCCCCTCTGTCCCTCTTCTCCCTCTTCCCCCTCCATCTCCTCTCTCCCTCCTCCCATCCCTCTCTCACCATACATCTTCTGCGTCTTCGTCACACTGCGATCCAAACTGACACATCTCACAGGACGAGTCCCTCTGTCCCACACCAGCCTCTCCAGAACTCTCTAACAGAGAGAGATTGTTGTTGTGTGTGTGTTTGTGGTAACCTGTGTATGGTCACGTGTGTAAATGCGTGTAGATAATAATTCAGACCTGGGACAGAAACACTTTCGCCACCATCACCTGATCCTGAACCAGCGTCTGCAAGAGAACATGATATATTCAGATTCAGGTCACATTCCGCAGTAAGACATTCCAGTGGAGGAGACCCCAAACTAGTGGTACCTGTAGGACAAGGGCCCAGAGATGCAGTGTGTATCTCCGTCTGAAGCTGACAGGCTTCCCGTCTCAGAAAACACTCGTTCTGATATCTGTGATTGTTGGAACCACACACCGGGGAATAATCTGCACTACACTGCAGAGAGAGAGAAAGAGAGAGAGAGACAGAGAGAGAGAGAGAGAGAGAGAGAGACAGAGAGAGAGAGAGAGAGAGAGAGAGACAGAGAGAGAGAGAGAGAGAGACAGAGAGAGAGAGAGAGAGAGAGAGAGAGAGAGAGAGAGAGAGAGAGAGAGAGAGAGACAGAGACAGAGACAGAGAGAGAGAGAGAGAGAGAGAGAGAGAGAGAGAGAGACAGAGACAGAGAGAGAGACAGAGACAGAGACAGAGAGAGAGAGAGAGAGAGAGAGACAGAGAGAGACAGAGAGAGACAGAGAGAGACAGAGACAGAGAGCTTTCATTGATATGTTAAACTGAACTTTATTGATGTATATCTTCAGCGACCACAAGAGTGTTTCATATCTGCTTCTTTATGGCACACATTCATGGAGATGTACTGATGTTGCTTACTTTACTGTAGTGTACAAATTGATATGAACACTGTGTGTGTGTGTGTGTGTGTGTGTGTGTGTGTGTGTGTGTGTGTGTGTGTGTGTGTGTGTGTGTGTGTGTGTGTGTGTGTGTGTGTGTGTGTGTGTGTGTGTGTGTGTGTGTGTGTGTGTGTGTGTGTTAAATAGGAGCAATGTGACTGGTGTTGCAACACAGAGAGGCTTTGTCCACTCAGAGTAAAAATACAAGACGACAGAGATGCCTCAAAGGAAAGAGAGTGAGAGGAAATAGGGAAGAAGAGACAGAGAGAAAGAGAAACACACACAGAGAGAGAGAGATGCTTACCTTAAAGTCACAGATGCAGGTCATGGCCTCTGCTATCTTTAGACACTCCCCGTCATACTGACAGGAGTCTGTGTCACACTGGAAGACAGAGTCCCTCTCCTCTGAATCTACACAGAGACAGATAGAAAGAGGATCAACCATAGATCCACAATGGCTCTCTGAGGACCCACCATAGATCCAACATGTCTTCCAGTGGCCTTGTTTGTGCCTTGTTCACGCTCCACTGGAGCCCAGGGCTGTGGTAACTGCTGCCCGTGTGTGTCTCGCCTACGGTGTGTCCTCTGTAAAACAGATGGTGGGGCCAGAATAGCAGCACCATTACTGGGGTATTTTTACTTCCCGTTAGTTCTGGCTCCCTCCTCCAAGGAACGGGGGAGCGAGGAGGAGGAGAGGAACAGAGGAGAGTAGGAACGACCACATTTTGGGAAGGACACACAGGGCTGGAAGAGGGGGAGGAAGAGGACAAGGCAACAAGACTGGTTTATTTGAAGTCATCTGCAACTGTTGACATTCAACAACTTTTACTTAGTCCTTCAGCCCATCCTAGCTGTCAATCTGATGTAGGGTCCGCACCTGGTTCAAGCTGTGTTGGTGCTTATTTCCATCCTGTCGTCCTGAGCTTGAGTCCAGCTGAAGAGAGGTTTCTTCAGTCCATCTCCTCAGTAGAGGAGAGGTTTCTTCAGTCCATCTCCTCATGTAGAGGAGAGGTTTCTTCAGTCCATCTCCTCAGTAGAGGAGAGGTTTCTTCAGTCCATCTCCTCAGTAGAGGAGAGGTTTCTTCAGTCCAACTCCTCAGTAGAGGAGAGGTTTCTTCAGTCTATCTCCTAATCGGTTATATCTATTCAACCTTTAGGAAGCTCCAGATTTATAAACAATATTTATTCAACAGAGAGCTCAACATGTGGATTAGTGTGTGTGTCTGTTAGCCTACTTGTTACAAGATGGGGTTGCAATGGGGTTGTACGTAATTGTGTCCTATAGAGGGATCCAGATAGGAGAATCAGTCCCATTGCCTACCACTGATAATACATGGTACAACCTGATTACATGCACACCCACCCACTCCTCAGTCAGACAGATCCCTCCCACTCCTCAGTCAGACAGATCCCACCCACTCCTCAGTCAGACAGATCCCACCCACCCACTCCTCAATCAGACAGATCCCACCCACCCACTCCTCAGTCAGACAGATCTCACCCACCCACTCCTCAGTCAGACAGATCTCACCCACCCACTCCTCAGTCAGACAGATCCCACCCACTCCTCAGTTAGACAGATCCCACCCACCCACTCCCCAGTCAGACAGATCTCACCCACCCACTCCTCAGTCAGACAGATCCCACCCACTCCTCAGTCAGACAGATCCCACCCACCCACTCCTCAGTCAGACAGATCCCACCCACCCACTCCTCAGTCAGACAGATCCCACCCACTCCTCAGTCAGACAGATCCCACCCACTCCTCAGTCAGACAGATCCCACCCACCCACTCCTCAGTCAGACAGATCCCACCCACTCCTCAGTCAGACAGATCCCACCCACTCCTCAGTCAGACAGATCCCTCTCACTCCTCAGTCAAACAGATCCCACCCACCCACTCCTCAATCAGACAGATCCCTCCCACTCCTCAGTCAGACAGATCCCTCCCACTCCTCAGTCAGACAGATCCCACCCACCCACTCCTCAATCAGACAGATCCCTCCCACTCCTCAGTCAGACAGATCCCTCCCACTCCTCAATCAGACAGATCCCTCCCACTCCTCAATCAGACAGATCCCTCCCACTCCTCAATCAGACAGATCCCTCCCACTCCTCAGTCAGACAGATCCCTCCCACTCCTCAGTCAGACAGATCCCTCCCACTCCTCAGTCAGACAGATCCCACCCACCCACTCCTCAATCAGACAGATCCCTCCCACTCCTCAGTCAGACAGATCCCACCCACCCACTCCTCAATCAGACAGATCCCACCCACTCCTCAGTCAGACAGATCCCACCCACTCCTCAGTCAGACAGATCCCACCCACCCACTCCTCAGTCAGACAGATCCCACCCACTCCTCAGTCAGACAGATCCCACCCACTCCTCAGTCAGACAGATCCCTCTCACTCCTCAGTCAAACAGATCCCACCCACCCACTCCTCAATCAGACAGATCCCTCCCACTCCTCAGTCAGACAGATCCCTCCCACTCCTCAGTCAGACAGATCCCACCCACCCACTCCTCAATCAGACAGATCCCTCCCACTCCTCAGTCAGACAGATCCCTCCCACTCCTCAATCAGACAGATCCCTCCCACTCCTCAATCAGACAGATCCCCCCCACTCCTCAATCAGACAGATCCCTCCCCACTCCCTCAGTCAGACAGATCCCTCCCACTCCTCAGTCAGACAGATCCCACCCACCCACTCCTCAATCAGACAGATCCCTCCCACTCCTCAGTCAGACAGATCCCTCCCACTCCTCAGTCAGACAGATCCCACCCACCCACTCCTCAATCAGACAGATCCCTCCCACTCCTCAGTCAGACAGATCCCACCCACCCACTCCTCAGTCAGACAGATCCCTCCCACTCCTCAGTCAGACAGATCCCTCCCACTCCTCAGTCAGACAGATCCCTCCCACTCCTCAGTCAGACAGATCCCTCCCACTCCTCAGTCAGACAGATCCCACCCACCCACTCCTCAATCAGACAGATCCCTCCCACTCCTCAGTCAGACAGATCCCTCCCACTCCTCAGTCAGACAGATCCCACCCACCCACTCCTCAATCAGACAGATCCCTCCCACTACTCAGTCAGACAGATCCTTCCCACTCCTCAGTCAGACATATCCCTCCCACTCCTCAGTCAGACAGATCCCTCCCACTCCTCAGTCAGACAGATCCCTCCCACTCCTCAGTCAGACAGATCCCTCCCACTCCTCAGTCAGACAGATCATACCCACCCACCCACTCCTCAATCAGACAGATCCCTCCCACTCCTCAGTCAGACAGATCCCTCCCACTCCTCAGTCAGACAGATCCCTCCCACTCCTCAGTCAGACTGATCCCTCCCACTCCCCAGTCAGACACAACTCTCATTAACATTTCACCTTCATGTATCTATACTTCCTGCAAGTCAACACGTGTTGTTGTTGTAGTTTACCAGAGCAGTTCCAGCCGGTAGGTGTCTGACAGTGGCTGAGGGAAGCGGTGGGAAAAGCTTGGAGCGGTCTCATCGGTATCCACATCACAACCGCCATGGCAGCGAGCCAAACCCGGTCAAACCTTGTCCATATCCACGACGGTGGGCGTCTGCGCTCGTGACGCCCTGCTCGGAGATGCATCTCATGGGCAGGAGTTGCACACTCTCTCCGGTGGCTTTTGGTCTGGGATGGAGGTCAGCCGAGGGAGAACACACATTTTCCCACACCGAGGGAGTCTGCGGTGCGGCGTCCCAACGGAGGCTATACAGGTCTGAGTTGCTGCTGGTGGTTTGAAATGGTCCCATGCGCTGTGTGTGAGTGAGTGTGTGTGTGTCTGTGAGTGAGTGAGTGAGTGAGTGAGTGTGAGAGAGAGAGAGAGAGAGAGAGAGAGAGAGAGAGAGAGAGAGAGAGAGAGAGAATCCTGAAATGAAAGTCTTGTAATCGTGTGGTTGAGCCAGTACTCAGGACTGTTTGGCAGTAGGTTGTAACTCTTCAGATGGTTTCCTATTGGTGTCACTGTCACTCAGTGGAGATGTGACAGGCTAATGCCTGTGATGTCTGCGCGATTAGTTGCCTAGCAGGGGAGGAGGTGCCAAGGATATCCTAGAACTGCGATTGGTTTACGAGATGGGTGTGAATGTGTATGTGTGTGTGTGCGTATGTGTGTGTGTGTGCATGTGGTACCGAAATGTGCGTTATGGCACACGTGACGCGTGTGGGGGGTCTGTGTAGTAGCACAATTGTTCAATTGACTTAGCTCCCACCAAAACCGGTTGTCGAAATTCAATTAAGCCACTGAATCTCGTGAAACATGTTTCCTCTGGGCAGCTGGATGACAGAAATAAAACAAAGAGTCACTCAGACGTGGTTTTAAACTTCCGGATCATATCAAACGCAGCTGGCTCCAGCGCGTCACAATCAGGGATATTAACACTTACATCATACACACACACACACACACACACACACACACACACACATACAGATGGATCTTTTTTTGCAGCTGTGTTAAATCAGATAACAGTGGATCTTTTTCTCTCTTCTCCTCAGGTCTCCACTTCACTTCTCACTGTGGTTTCTGTGTGTGTGTGTGCTTGTATGAAGCACAATCCCCTGTTTGTGTGAGTTCACCGTCTGGAACGAATTGGTAACACTGGAGCCCACAGATAACCCCAATTAGCCATCCGTGGTATAGAGAAAGTCACACACACACACACACACACACACACACACACACACACACACACACACACACACACACACACACATCACACACACACACACACACACACACACACACACACACACACACACACACACACACACACACACACACACACACACACACACACACACACACACACACACACTCCTGTGTACTGATGACAAATCGTATTGCGTGGTTTTCTCCAGACACACAAAGAGCCAAACAGGAAGAGGAGATATCATGCTATCACATGTAAATCACTCACATCAAGTGTATAAAGTTCCCCTCTATATCTATTTCCCCCTTACCCTCCCCCTCTCTCTCTTCTTCTCTCTATCTCTCTCCTCACTGTATCTCTCTCTCCCATCTCTCTCTCTCCCTCTCTCCCCGTCTCTCCCCTTCTCCTCCCCCTCTCTCTTCTTCTCTTTATCTCTCTCCTCACTGTATCTCTCTCTCTCCCATCTCTCTCCCTCCCTTCCTCCCTCCCTCCCCCTCTCTCGCTTCTTCTCTCTATCTCTCTCCTCACTGTATCTCTCTCTCTCCCATCTCCCTCCCTCCCTCCCTCCCTCCCTCCCTCCCTCCCTCCCTCCCTCCCTCCCTCCCTCTCTTCTTCTCTATATTTCTCTCAGCCAATGTATCTCTCTCTCTCCCATCTCCCTCCCTCTCTCTTTCCTTCTTCTCTCTCTTTCCCTCTCTCTCTCTCTCTCTCTCTCTCTCTCTCTCTCTCTCTCTCTCTCTCTCTCTCTCTCTCTCTCTCTCTCTCTCAATTCAAGGCGCTTTATTGGCATGGGAAACATATGTTAACATTGCCAAAGAAAGTGAAGTAGATAATATACAAAGTGAAATAAACAATAAAAATGAACAGTAAACATTACACTCACAGAAGTTCCAAAAGAATAAAGACATTACAAATGTCATATTATGTTTATATACAGTGTTGTAACGATGTGCAAATGGTTAAAGTACAAAAGGGAAAATAAATAAACATAAATAGGGGTTGTATTTACAATGGTGTTTGTTCTTCACTGGTTGCCCTTTTCTTGTGGCAACAGGTCACAAATCTTGCTGCTGTGATGCACACTGTGGTATTTCACCCAGTAGATATGGGAGTTTATCAAAATCGGGTTTGTTTTTGAATTCTTGTGGATCTGTGTAATCTGAGGGAAATATGTGTCTCTAATATGGTCATACATGGGCAGGAAGAGCAGCTCATTTTCCACCTCATTTTGTGGGCAGTGTGCACATATCCTGTCTTCTCTTGAGAGCCAGGTCTGCCTACGGCGGCCTTTCTCAATAGCAAGGCTATGCTCACTGGGTCTGTACATAGTCAAAGCTTTCCTTAAGTTTGAGTCAGTCACAGTGGTCAGGTATTCTGCCACTGTGTACTCTCTGTTTAGGGCCAAATAGCATTCTAGTTTGCTCTGTTTTTTTTTGTTAATTCTTTACAATCTGTCAAGTAATTATATTTTTGTTTTCTCATGATTTGGTTGGGTCTAATTGTGGTGCTGTCCTGGGGCTCTGTGGGGTCTGTTTGTGTTTGTGAACAGCTTGCTTAGGGGACTCTTCTCCAGGTTCATCTCTCTGTAGGTGATGGCTTTGTTATGGAAGGTTTGGGAATCGCTTCCTTTTAGGTGGTTGTAGAATTGAACGGCTCTTTCCTGGATTTTGATAATTAGCGGGTATCGGCCTAATTCTGCTCTGCATGCATAATATGGTGTTTTCGTTGTACACTGAGGATATTTTTGCAGAATTCTGCATGCAGTCTCAATTTGGTGTTT
The DNA here is from genome assembly GCF_029448725.1 of Salvelinus fontinalis. Taxonomy (NCBI): domain Eukaryota; kingdom Metazoa; phylum Chordata; class Actinopteri; order Salmoniformes; family Salmonidae; genus Salvelinus; species Salvelinus fontinalis. The sequence goes on from NW_026601738.1 coordinate 16,245, forward strand.
GTCCCATTTTGTGAATTTTTGGTTGGTGAGCGGACACCAGACCTCACAACCATAAAGAGCAATGGGTTCTATAACTGATTCAAGCATTTTTAGCCAAATCCTAATTGCTATGTCAAATTTTATGTTCCTTTTGATGGCATAGAAGGCCCTTCTTGCCTTGTCTCTCAGATCGTTCACAGCTTTGTGGTCCTGGTAACTGGACTTTTTTTTGGAACACCATTATTTTGGTCTCACTGAGATTTACTGTCAGGGCCCAGGTCTGGCAGAACCAGGTCTGGCAGATCTAAGTGCTGCTGTAGGCCCTCCTTGGTTGGTGACAGAAGCACCAGATCATCAGCAAACAGTAGACATTTGACTTCAGATTCTAGTAGGGTGAGGCCGGGTGCTGCAGACTGTTCTAGTGCCCTCACCAATTCGTTGATATATGTTGAAGAGGATGGGGCTTAAGCTGCATCCCTGTCTCACCCCACGGCCCTGTGGGAAGAAATGTGTGTGTTTTTTGCCAAATTTAACCGCACACGTGTTGTTTGTGTACATGGATTTTATAAAGTCGTATGTTTTTCCCCCAACACCACTTTCCATCAATTTGTATAGCAGACCCTCATGCCAAATTGAGTCAAAGGCTATTTTTAAATCAACAAAGCATGAGAAGTCTTTGCCTTTGTTTTGGTTTGTTTGTTTGTCAGTTAGGGTGTGCAGGGTGAATACGTGATCTGTCGTACAATCAATAATTTGGTAAAAAGCCAATTTGACATTTGCTCAGTACATTGTTTTCACAGAGAAAATGTACAAGTCTGCTGTTAATGATAATGCAGAGGATTTTCCCAAGGTAGTTACGGTAGTTATTGGGGTCAAATTTGTCTCCACTTTTGTGGATTGGAGTGATCAGTCCTTGATTCCAAATATTGGGGAAGATGCCAGAGCTGAGGATGATGTTAAAGAGTTTAACTTTAGCCAATTGGATTTTTTTGTCTGTATATTTGATCATTTTATTGAGGATACCATCAACACCACAGGTCTTTTTGGGTTGGAGGGTTTATATTTTGTGCTGTAGTTCATTCGAGGTAATTGGATAATCCAGTTGGTTCTGGTAGTCTTTAGTAGTTGATTCTAAGATTTGTATTTGGGCATGTATATGTTTTTGCTGTTTGTTCTTTGTTACAGAGCCAAAAAGATTGGAGAAGTGGTTTACCCATACATCTCCATTTTGGATAGATAATTCTTCATATTGTTGTTTGTTAAGTGTTTTCCAATTTTCCCAGAAGTGGTTAGAGTCAATGGATTCTTCAATTACATTGAGCTGATTTCTGACGTGCTGTTCCTTCTTTTTCCGTAGTGTATTTCTGTATTGTTTAAGTGATTCACCATAGTGAAGGTGTACGCTCTCTCTCTCTCTTTCTCGCTAGCTGTCACTCCCCTGTCAGTGTGGTCTCTGTCACTCCCCTGTTAGTGTGGTCTCTGTCACTCCCCTGTCAGTGTGGTCTCTGTCACTCCCCTGTCAGTGTGGTCTCTGTCACTCCCCTGTTAGTGTGGTCTCTGTCACTCCCCTGTCAGTGTGATCTCTGTCACTCCCCTGTTAGTGTGGTCTCTGTCACTCCCCTGTCAGTGTGGTCTCTGTCACTCCCCTGTTAGTGTGGTCTCTGTCACTCCCCTGTCAGTGTGGTCTCTGTCACTCCCCTGTTAGTGTGGTCTCTGTCACTCCCCTGTTAGTGTGGTCTCTGTCACTCCCCTGTTAGTGTGGTCTCTGTCACTCCCCTGTTAGTGTGGTCTCTGTCACTCCCCTGTTAGTGTGGTCTCTGTCACTCCCCTGTTAGTGTGGTCTCTGTCACTCCCCTGTTAGTGTGGTCTCTGTCACTCCCCTGTTAGTGTGGTCTCTGTCACTCCCCTGTTAGTGTGGTCTCTGTCACTCCCCTGTTAGTGTGGTCTCTGTCACTCCCCTGTTAGTGTGGTCTCTGTCACTCCCCTGTTAGTGTGGTCTCTGTCACTCCCCTGTTAGTGTGGTCTCTGTCACTCCCCTGTCAGTGTGGTCTCTGTCACTCCCCTGTCAGTGTGGTCTCTGTCACTCCCCTGTCAGTGTGGTCTCTGTCACTCCCCTGTTAGTGTGGTCTCTGTCACTCCCCTGTTAGTGTGGTCTCTGTCACTCCCCTGTTAGTGTGGTCTCTGTCACTCCCCTGTTAGTGTGGTCTCTGTCACTCCCCTGTTAGTGTGGTCTCTGTCACTCCCCTGTTAGTGTGGTCTCTGTCACTCCCCTGTTAGTGTGGTCTCTGTCACTCCCCTGTTAGTGTGGTCTCTGTCACTCCCCTGTTAGTGTGGTCTCTGTCACTCCCCTGTCAGTGTGGTCTCTGTCACTCCCCTGTTAGTGTGGTCTCTGTCACTCCCCTGTTAGTGTTGCCTCCGGTGCCAAAGATCCCATTTCCTTCTAATCAATGTGTGTTCCAGATTCATCACACATCAGATAGGCGTCAGCTGCCATTAACACTGATGAGTGTTCCAGATTCATCACACATTAGGAAGCTGTACACTTCCATTAACACTGATGTTGGACCCCCACTCTCCCTCTCCTTCTCCCTCTCCCTCTCCCTCTCCCTCTCCCTCTCCTTCTCCCTCTCCTTCTCCCTCTCCCTTCCTCCCTCTCCCTCTCCCTCTCCCTCTCTTTCTCTTTCTCCCTCTCCCTCTCCTTTTCTTTCTCCCTCTCTCTCTCCATCTCCATCTCCCTATTCATTCTATGTTGTCTCTCTAGTCTACACACACAATCTCTTTATTTCGTGCTATACTCGGTGTGTGTGTGTGTGTGTGTGTTGCCTGCAAGAATGTGTCCTGTCTAAGCAGATCCATGTGACTCTTCCCCATCCGTCCGTCCCTCTCAGAAGTATTCGATTAGTTTAAAGTGGAGGGGGATATAATTATAGAACTCACATGACTTCACAGTACATCATCCCAGTCCAGGTCTCCGTCACGTCCCATCTGTCCATTTCTCCAGACCTCTATCCTTCTCCTCATCCCCATGCTGTCATGTCTTTCCCAGTGGGATTCATTCTATCACTCATTTAACACATGATGACTGAATCATTAAGGATTCTAGTTTTTCACAGTGACAGGTAATCAGATGTGATCCTAAAGATAGTCCTGTTTATCTCCCTCATTCATCACCAACTTTCACCCTGGACTCATTCATCAATAATCACCCTGGATTCATTCATGACCAATTATCACCCTGGATTCATTCATGACCAATTATCACCCTGGACTTATTCATGACCAATTATCACCCTGGCCTGGACTCATCAATTACAAATAATCACCCTGGATTCATTCATGACCTATAATACCATGGACTCATTCATGACCCATTACCACCCTAGACTTATTCATGACCCATTACCACCCTGGACTTATTCATGACACATTACCACCCTGGACTCATTCATGACCAATTACCACCCTAGACTTATTCATGACACATTACCACCCTGGACTCATTCGTGACCAATTATCATCCTGGACTCATTCATCAATTACCACCCTGGACTCATTCATGACCAATTATCACCCTGGACTCATTCATATCCAATCGTCGCCCTGGACTCATTCATGACCAATTACCACCCTGGACTCATTCATGACCAATTATCACCCTGGACTCTTTCATCAATTACCACCCTGGACTCATTCATGACCAATCATCACCCTGGACTCATTCATGACCAATTATCACCCTGGACTCATTCATCAATTATCACCCTGGACTCATTCATGTCCAATCGTCTACCTGGACCCATTCATGACCAATCATCACCCTGGACTTATTCTGACCAATTACCACCTGGACTCATCCAATTACACCCTGGACTTATTATGACATTACCCTGGACTCATTCATCAATTACCACCCTGGACTTATTCATGACCAATTATCACCCTGGACTTATTCATGACCAATTACCACCCTGGACTCATTCATCAATTACCACCCTGGACTTATTCATGACCAATTACCACCCTAGACTTATTCATGACCAATTACCACCCTGGACTCATTCATCAATTACCACCCTGGACTTATTCATGACCAATTATCACCCTGGACTTATTCATGACCAATTACCACCCTGGACTTATTCATGACCAATTACCACCCTGGACTTATTTATGACCAATTACCACCCTGGACTTATTCATGACCAATTGAGAATGGAGGAAGGGAGAAGGGGTGTGGCCTGTTCTATGTGTACCAGTAAGACAGTGAAACCTATACTATAATCCCACTGAGCTCCAGCACTTCTCTGCTGTGGCATCTCCAATTCTTTCCTTGATAAATCAACTTGATAAAGCAAGTTCAATAATATGCTGGTGGTAGCTGGAGAAAAAACTAAGAGTTGGTCTTTATCGGCACCTTGTGGTTTTTGTCAGGAACCACAGTTGTTGGATATGTTTACAGAGCCCTCCAGCGTCCAAGCAGAAAGATCCATGTACTGTACACGTGAGGAGTCTACAGAAATACAGTCTATGCTACAGAGAAAGCCTCAATCTTTATTTAAAAATAAATAATCCAGCCATATAAAACAAAATGTCACTAAAACATAACAACAAGGAGAATCCATGTCATGTAACCATGGCAGTATGAATGTAGTTTTTCAGCCTCTTCACTATCTTTTCACCATTACAATGTCCCACTGACCTGATGAGGTCAGAACATCCCACTACAAACACTGAACGTCAGACCTGACGACCTGACGACACACGTTGAAACCAGCAGAATGAGGCCAAAACCAAGGAGGCTGTGTTGCCTTCTGCACTGTGCCTCAGAAACTTCATGGCCTTTTTCCTTCACACCATCCTCTTGTCCATTTTTAATACCTCGTCTGAATAATTCACATACTCCTGTTGTGCTTGTGGGACTCTGGCAGCTGCTTCACACAGAACAATAACACTGAACACAGGTCAAGTTGTAGATGAAATAGTTGGAATACAGATGGAATAGAGAAAAGGAGACTAATGTAGACGGAGGGAGTCACGGAGGGAGTCACTTGGGAGGATCCATCGAGGGGGAGGGGAGGGCAGCTCCAAATAAGATACAGTACTACAGACATTGGCCAGCCCCAGTTTTCTGACTGTCAGTATGGCACAGAGCTATTAGTTAGGTACTGTATGCCTAATGAGGGATGAACTCAGACCTCTCTCTCTCACTCTCTCTTCCTGAGTCCATCTCTTCAGCTGAGCGTCTTGTGCCACAGGTCGAAGCAGGGCACCACGTGTAGCCTGACGTACTTGTGCCCACCGGAGGAGCACTCCAGACAGCCGTAGACCGTCTCCCTCGGTGTCTGGCCCCGGCCACACAGGGCACAGGGGCCCTTGGGGATGTTGTGGTTGAGGAGGTTGACACGGGAGTGGGAGTCCCCTCTCAGATAGGCGGTGGAGACGTCCGTCATGCTGGCTGCTTTTTCGTAGTAGTCTGTCACTACGTCGTCCATATAGGTGTCTGAGTGGGTGTGCGTGAGCTCCTCAAACGTCCTGTCGTCTTGAGTAGGGAAAAGGAAGGATGAGGATTAGAGTGTCACTGGAACATCGGAAAATGTGCAGGGATTATTTTGTTTTCACTCATTATCTTTACATTACCCTGTGCTTTAACTAGCATTTGTGTCAGTGGTTTCCTGCAGTCAAATGACCTAGTGGCCTCATTCCTATTTTTCATAATTTCATAATTAATACATGTTTGTTTTTTAAACACAGAAAATCCTGTGTTTCGTATATGTCAAACAGTTTTGTTATATTTCAGTCTTCTATGATGTATTTAAAGTGTGATATCGGGATGCATTTCAACTCTATATCTGACATAGTACAGGTGTCTTCTTTTTTTAAGCCCATAATCATGTGTGTGAGGTGTATACGCTTGTTTCAAAGTAGATTTGTTTAAGACTACCAAGAATCACTATGTGACCCTGATTCAGCCCACTGCAGTAAAAGGTTAAGAGATGAAAGAAGGTTCCCACCTGCTCTGAAGGGGTTTCCGTACACAATCCCAGACAGGAACCTGCGTAGCCGTCCCATAGAGAATCGACCAATGAAACCACCCAGCTGCTCTCTGATCAGCTCCTTCTCAAATCCGCCTGACGACTCAGGGCTTACGCAGATATCTGATCAGGAGAAGGGGAACTATATTAGTGTGTGTGTGTGTGTGTGTGTGTGTGTGTGTGTGTGTGTGTGTGTGTGTGTGTGTGTGTGTGTGTGTGTGTGTGTGTGTGTGTGTGTGTGTGTGTGTGTGAGATTGAGAGAGAGAGGCAGACAGACAGACAGACAGACAGACAGACAGACAGACAGACGCAGAGAAAGATAGAGACAGAGAGAGAGAGAAAGAGAGAGAGAGACAGAAAGAGAGAGAGAGAGAGAGAGAGAGGGGAGAGAGAGAGAGAGAGAAGGAGAGAGAGAGAGAGAGAGAGAGAGAGAGAGAGAGAGAGAGAGAGAGAGAGAGAGAGAGAGAGAGAGAGAGAGAGAGAGAGAGAGAGAGAGAGAGAGAGAGAGAGAGAGAGAGAGAGAGAGAGAGAGAGAGAGAGAGAGAGAGAGAGAGAGATGGTGGTCAAGTGTAATTGTGTCTGTGTGTTTGTTGTGGTTGTCTCACCAAGTCGTCCATCCAATCGAACAAACAGTTCAAAGATGCTGAATGCGATGGTGGTGTGAGCTGGGATCACTATGGCCTTGTCTCGACCTTTGGGGTTTCGACCATCATCAATCTGAAACTGTAGAACACCAGTCAGACAGGTGAGACAGGGCATTCATCCATTCAACCATTACCTGCTAAGAGTGTCAGATGTCAGTGTTTCTGTGTGTACTGTACAGTGTGTGAGTGTGTGTGGTGTGTAGGTGTGTGTATTGTGTCTGTGTGTATGGTGTGTGTGTGTGTAGGTGTGTGTACTGTGTGTGTGTACTGTGTGTACTGCATGTTTGTAGGTGTGTGTACCCTTATGTGTACGTGTGTGTACCCTTATGTGTACAGTGTGTGTACGGTGTGTGTACGGTGTGTGTACGATGTGTAGGTGTACGTATTGTATGTGTGTGTGTACTGTGTGTGTACTGTAGGTGTGCGTTTACCCTCATAGTCGTCCGTCTCATGCCAGCGTGGACAGTGAGAGAACACTGACGAGTCGTACGGATGCTCTCCATGACAACGCAGAGAACGCTCCGCCCACTTTCTTTGGACTGACGAATCAGACAGTGATCAAGATCCACTTTCCTATAGTGGACAGAAACCAGAACACAAACCTGTGTCAGAAAGACTTTTACTGTCCAGGTGTAATATACAGTATGTACAACCAACATGGTCTCATTAGAATATAAACAGCTTGGTTCTATCTGCAAAAAGATAATTCTGAGATAATTGGCTTTAAAGTTCTGAAACCTCATTGGTTTGAATGGTGTCAACTACTTTTATCTTGTATTATTTTAAACTTAACATGAATTGAGGTATTTAGACTACTGTATAGGTAGAGAACGTTGAACAGAACTATGTCAATAACTAAATGTTGAGTAAAATACAGATAGAACCAATAGTCCCAAGCTACTCTGCACCAATGTGTCGGAGGAAACACCATACACCCGGTCAGCGTGCACTGCGCCCGGCCCGCCACAGGAGTCACAAGTGCACGATGAGACAAGGATATCCCTGCCGGCCAAACCCTCCCTAACCCGGACGACGCTGGGCCAATTGTGCGCCGCCCCATGGGCCTCACGGTCGCGGCCAGTTGCGACAGAGCCTGGGCTCGAACCCACAATCTCTGGTGGCACAGCTAGCCACTGCACCACCCAGGAGGCCCCATCGTAGTTATATATTAACTAACCTGATATATTAGTAGTTTGTCATCGCCATTGTGACCCTTGGTAATATCTTATCAGAAACAAGAATGCAATAGAATAAAGTTGAAGCTATTTTCCACCACCTGCAGTGTACCTGGAGTTGAGTTCCCTGAGTAGAGTTGGGACCTCCACCTCGTGTTTGGTGACGATCCCAAAGGAGGCTTTGACGGCCACAGAGTCTGAACCACTGATGTTGAACCCCACGTCGTTCATCAGGTGGTTCCCTAATCTGCCGTTCAGGGCCACGTCAGATTTGTCCTCATAGTTCAGGAGCTGGTACGACGACACCCCTGTTTGAATGCAATAAAAGGCCTTGTTAAAGGCATCTGATATTGTATGGGACTAGCTTTTCATCTGCAGAAAACACATGACGGTCCTGCTTTACTTTGTCAAAGAGAGAGACCGTTATAATGCATTATGAGCCCATTATAATGCCTTATAAGCTATTCATAATGCACTATAATGAATGACATAGGCGTTAATAGCTGCTGATAAAAATGCATTCCTCCTCTCACTGGACTCTACCTGCTGTGATCTCCTTCTCCCCCACCAGGATGTCTTTCAGGGAGAAGGGGGTTGAGGCATACTTGGTTTTCTTCCAGAAGTGTCTCTTCCTCTTCCTGGTGACCAGGCTGAGCGGTTGGTAGCGGTCAGCCTCACTCAGACTCGGTACGGGGATCAACCGACCTGTGTCTCCCACCTGCTTCACAAAGTTCTTGGTCGCCGCAGCGAACATAGCGGTGACCAAGAAACAGCAGACGGGTGCAGGAGTCACTGCTGGACACGCACGGCAGCAACAGGTAAGTGTCCGCTGTCCAGGCAAATGTCAATCCTTTAGTTTACACTATTAAAGAAGTTTATTCTTCTCTTTTCCTTATCTTTGGTGAGTTCACATTGGGAAGTTCTGCACAGGTGGACAGTTGTTCTGATAGATGTCTCTCAAACAAGTAGAGTCATTCAGCTGTGCAGCTCAGGGCTCAGGGCTAATGAATAATGGAGACACCACGTAAGGGGATATGGGGACAAGCTGTCCCATAACATGATTGGACAGGTAGTTCCCTTCATTCTTCCTGTCATGTGACCAGTGAGCTCATCAATGGGTTATGCAGTACTTCCTGTGCTACTCTGCCTTTGAGGCCCTAGATGTCTATCAATAATGCTGCCCTAAGTGCTGAAAGAGATATCAGTGTAAGTAAGGTATCAATAGTTTCATTGTAGCTGGTTAGGGAATCTGATCACATTCAAATGGGTCAGGGTTACACACCTTAAAGCAAAACTCCACCCAAAAGCTATCTATTGGTGTGGTCCCAAATGTTGTTGATATAGTCACAAATGTTTTGCATGTCAGCAATCAAGTTTTCAAGATATATAACCTTCATAATACAGAAATACAGCCGGTATGATACATTCAGCATCACATGAAAGTTATATATCTTGAAAACTTGATTGCTGACATGCATTTTTTAATTGAACCTTTATTTAAATAGGAAAGTCAGTGAAGAACAAATTCTTATTTACAATGACGGCCTACACCGGCCAAACCCGGACGATGTAGGCCAATTGCGCGCCGCTGTGCCACTTGGGGCTATATCAACAATGGACTAATGAAACAAATACCAGAGTAGCATGTGAAACATCTGGTTCCTGTGTTGTGAACTAGCATGACAAATAGCAAGAAGAGTGGTGGTCTTTGTGGTGTCTATGTTCAAATGTACTTTTCTTGTGGTTGTGTCTGGTACCAATAATAGACTAGTCTACATGTTACAGGGAGTTTAATACTTCTAGACCAAGGCTTTCCCCACCCAAAGATCATACAGGATATTTTATGTTATGACCTTGCCTTGCCTTCCTTGTAATTTAGCTGTTTGGCTCGGAAATTAAACGTAATGTTGTTTATTTATGAGACTTTTTAAAAAGTGGGGAATGGGTGTGGTTTCCACAGTGTAAACTATGTCTGTATTCACACTGGTCCATTAACACTGAACAGGAATAGAACGCTCTTTCTAAAGGTCAGAATGACTACCCAGGTAGGCTATTATAGAGATAAGCAGGACACAAAGCAGGACAAGCAGGACAAGCAGGACACAAACACTTATAACTGTACAAATGACCATATGGGGACATGGAATGAATAAACTTCTGTGAATGCCTTCACAGTTTTAAGTAAATCCAGAGAAACTACTGTTGTGAAGCTGGTGAGCGTTTCCAAGCCTTCTGCTGCAAAATGGCTGCCTTGACATCTCAGAATACATTACCTCCTGCTGGTGTGTTTGTGGTGTTTTGATTTGTTTGGCGCGTCAGGTTTTGTTTGTGTAATCATTTTAATATCCTACCCTCCTCATTTTAATACAGACATTCATCAGGATTTTTGTGTCCAAAAGACATTTTTGATTCATCAAGACAGCTCTTTTACAAGCTATAGGATGACACACATGACATCCTATATACACTGCTCAAAAAAATAAAGGGAACACTTAAACAACACAATGTAACTCCAAGTCAATCACACTTCTGTGAAATCAAACTGTCCACTTAGGAAGCAACACTGATTGACAATAAATTTCACATGCTGTTGTGCAAATGGAATAGACAAAAGGTGGAAATTATAGGCAATTAGCAAGACACCCCCAAAAAAGGAGTGATTCTGCAGGTGGTGACCACAGACCACTTCTCAGTTCCTATGCTTCCTGGCTGATGTTTTGGTCACTTTTGAATGCTGGCGGTGCTCTCCCTCTAGTGGTAGCATGAGACGGAGTCTACAACCCACACAAGTGGCTCAGGTAGTGCAGTTCATCCAGGATGGCACATCAATGCGAGCTGTGGCAAAAAAGGTTTGCTGTGTCTGTCAGCGTAGTGTCCAACGCATGGAGGCGCTACCAGGAGACAGGCCAGTACATCAGGAGACGTGGAGGAGGCCGTAGGAGAGCAACAACCCAGCAGCAGGACCGCTACCTCCGCCTTTGTGCAAGGAGGTGCACTGCCAGCGCCCTGCAAAATGACCTCCAGCAGTCCACAAATGTGCATGTGTCAGCATATGGTCTCACAAGGGGTCTGAGGATCTCATCTCGGTACCTAATGGCAGTCAGGCTACCTCTGGCGAGCACATGGAGGGCTGTGCGGCCCCACAAAGAAATGCCACCCCACACCATGACTGACCCATCGCCAAACCGGTCATGCTGGAGGATGTTGCAGGCAGCAGAACGTTCTCCACGGCGTCTCCAGACTCTGTCACGTCTGTCACATGTGCTCATGTGCTCAGTGTGAACCTGCTTTCATCTGTGAAGAGCACAGGGCGCCAGTGGTGAATTTGCCAATCTTGGTGTTCTCTGGCAAATGCCAAACGTCCTGCACGGTGTTGGGCTGTAAGCACAACCCCCACCTGTGGACGTTGGGCCCTCATACCACCCTCATGGAGTCTGTTTCTGACCGTTTGAGCAGACACATGCACATTTGTGGCCTGCTGGAGGTCATTTTGCAGGGCGCTGGCAGTGCACCTCCTTGCACAAAGGCGGAGGTAGCGGTTCTGCTGCTGGGTTGTTGCCCTCCTACAGCCTCCTCCACATCTCCTGATGTACTGGCCTGTCTCCTGGTAGCGCCTCCATGCTCTGGACACTACGCTGACAGACACAGCAAACCTTTTTGCCACAGCTCGCATTGATGTGCCATCCTGGATGAACTGCACTACCTGAGCCACTTGTGTGGGTTGTAGACTCCGTCTCATGCTACCACTAGAGTGAGAGCACCGCCAGCATTCAAAAGTGACCAAAACATCAGCCAGGAAGCATAGGAACTGAGAAGTGGTCTGTGGTCACCACCTGCAGAATCACTCTTTTTTTGGGGGTGTCTTGCTAATTGCCTATAATTTCCACCTTTTGTCTATTCCATTTGCACAACAGCATGTGAAATGTATTGTCAATCAGTGTTGCTTCCTAAGTGGACAGTTTGATTTCACAGAAGTGTGATTGACTTGGAGTTACATTGTGTTGTTTAAGTGTTCCCTTTATTTTTTTGAGCAGTGTATATATATGCTACTGTAATGTCATCTGTAATCAGTAACTGATTCAATTTTTTCAGTAATCTGCTGAACGCTGGCTGTCTGAGACTGAGAGCACAGGAAAAAAGGAAGAAAATTAGAGGTTAGACAACCCTTTAAAAGCGGGAGTGAGAGAGAGCCGCGAGAGAGAGAGAAGTAGAGAGAGAGTGAGGCGGCGGGAGAGAGAGAAGTAGAGCGAGAGAGAGAGACTGTTTCTCTGGTCTAGTTCAGGCAGTTCTTTTCTCTTCTCAAGGCTACTTGGATATTACTGGATGGTACTGTGCACTGCAACGCTAGCCTAGCTCTCTCATCCTCCTCTCCTCTCGTCTTCCTCTCTGCCCTGTACGTGTGTTGGGAAGGTGCCTGTCTCAGGTGCAGACATGGCCACCTCTGTGCTCTCCAGGATTATTCTATGTCTTGCTATATCTCTGGTTCCGGTTTTGACAGTGACCAGCCAGGATGTCAAGCTAGGTGAGTGGACGGGGCTGCACTGCATGACTTATGGTCTGACTGACGGATGATTGTGTTGATTGGCTTGTACTCAGTGATATGAGTTGCTCATGTGTTTAACTTTTTGTTCTACATTTTTTTAATTGATTGATTTAATAATCAGAAGTAGTAGGCTCGGCCAGGTGCAGACAACATTACAGACATAAACACTGTTGAAGATAACAACACAGCCAGAAAACCCAGAAATGGTTCCGATCGTTTTTTCACCCCTTTTTTCTATCTGGGATTTTAGTACTACTTCATATAAGGTCTGTGTTTCATGTAGACTTACCCTGGCATGACGTTTTGATAGCCTGGTCTGTGTTTCATGTAGACTTACCCTGGCATGACGTTTTGATAGCCTCATGCCAAGCTAAGCCTACACCAAACACACAATTCATTTGAATTGTGGCGGACTGTTGGGGTCCTCTTCGGCAGGTAGATGGCAGGTGGTCAAGATTGACACATCACACATCACACACAATGCAATTTAAAAACAACAGTATAATCAATTACTACTATATCAACCTTATCAACAGCACAGAGGTGCCCGTTTAGGAGTCGCCTCATCAAAGAATACCTCTAATCACACCGACATACTATTTCTCAGATATTTTGTAAGTTAAAGCTATTCTCTGAAGACAGAGTTTTCAGGTAGCTTGGTAACCCGTTCCACAGAACTGCAGCAGAGTACAGGAATTACTTTTTTTCCATGTAGATCTTGAGTCTATAGGGAACACATTTTGTTAAAGTCCCTCTGGGAACAAAGGATTACGGTTGAAAAGCTACCCGTAATATAACAAAGTTACTGGAATCTTCAGTGATCTATGGCAATCTATGGTAACTTTGGTGATTTATACTTGAATAATAATTTAAAAAAAATATTCATATATAGTATTCATTTTTTATATCTGTGTCCATATTGTCCATGAGTTTCTAGTGGATAGACCATATGGTTCAAGAGAAAATAGCATAATTAATGAAAAAGCATCTTATCATCAATGGCATTAATTCTGCAACTCTTCCAACTATTGTATTTTTTCACAACTGCCATCAGTTTGGCCACAAAACATTTACAACATAGACATATTGACATAGTAAAATAAATAAAAGTGTGTAAAAATATATAAATAATATTTCATGCTGAAACAACCCTCATTAAACACAAATGGTTTTCACTAAAATGATGGTTTATATTTCGGATAATGTTTTACAGTTTTGTTATTCCATTTTTTAATTTTAAAAATCATCTTATTAGACATATATATATATATATACTGTATATATATTTTACATGTGATAAGCCACACAGAGGGACACATATAATTACAGACACCTGTGATAATCTGAAGTACCACAAAAGGCCACTAGATGTCATCTGATAAGATTCCATATATTCCTTGAAAGTTAGATCAAGCATATCAATGAGAGGATGCAACTCTTTTATAGGGCCTTATTGAACATCTATAGGTGTTGTATAAGCCTTATTGAACATCTATAGGTGTTGTATAAGCCTTATTGAACATCTATAGGTGTTGTATAAGCCTTATTGAACATCTATAGGTGTTGTATAAGCCTTATTGAACATATATAGGCGTTGTATAAGCCTTATTGAACATCTATAGGTGTTGTATAAGCCTTATTGAACATCTATAGGCGTTGTATAAGCCTTATTGAACATCTATAGGTGTTGTATAAGCCTTATTTAACATCTATAGGCGTTGTATAAGCCTTATTGAACATCTATAGGCGTTCTATAAGCCTTATTGAACATCTATAGGTGTTGTATAAGCCTTATTGAACATCTATAGGTGTTTTATAAGCCTTATTGAACATCTATAGGTGTTGTATACGCCTTATTGAACATCTATAGGTGTTGTATAAGCCTTATTGAACAGCTATAGGTGTTGTATAAGCCTTATTGAACATCTATAGGTGTTGTATAAGCCTTATTGAACATCTATAGGCGTTGTATAAGCCTTATTGAACATCTAAAGGTGTTGTATAAGCCTTATTGAACATCTATAGGCGTTGTATAAGCCTTATTGAACATCTATAGGTGTTGTATAAGCCTTATTGAACATCTATAGGTGTTTTATAAGCCTTATTGAACATCTATAGGTGTTTTATAAGCCTTATTGAACATCTATAGGTGTTGTATACGCCTTATTGAACATCTATAGGTGTTGTATAAGCTTTATTGAACAGCTATAGGTGTTGTATAAGCCTTATTGAACATCTATAGGTGTTGTATAAGCAATGTTCATATTTCCTTTTCTGTCTTACTATTTCCTTTCTTTTATTTTTCATTCGTATTTAAAACATTTTTTAAGTTTGTGCTTTCGTTTACAGGCCTCAATATCACAATTATTATCTCACAATGAAATATAAAGTACTAAAATGTGTATTTTTTTTTTACTTTAGGAAGTGGTTTGTTTTATAAGTACCATCATACCTCTCACCCACAACAGGTTTAGTCCAGTTTACAGGCCACCCAGTCTCTGGACCACGTTGGCCTTGCACTCAACATTACACCCAAAAACGGAAAATTAAACAAACACTTTTAATGGATGCTATTTGCACATTGGTCACATTGTAGCTTTTTACAAGTGAGTAAATAAAGTATTCAAATAAAACAAATGGGACAGGTTATCTCAGAAATGATGTCTGGATACAAACATCCATACATGGATAGAATCCATATTTTTATTTAGTTTTTACAAGGCATGTCAGTTAGGAACAAATTCTTATTACTATAACGGCAACAATTTTTGCATTCAGCAAAAATACATCCCTCTCAGACAGACTACGTGGTAAAGTGATGTTGTGTGCATGACTGGTTGGCTGGCTGACTGGCTGGCAGGGCTATTTCAGTGCAAGGCTGAGGCTGAATGAAGGGTTGTAGAGCGACATGGCCATAATGATGTGGGGACGGACCAAAACAGGCCACTGATTTTGGTCAGGGGTTTGCCAGAGAGTAGCCGGACACACCCAGTGAAATGATGCATGCTGGGTATGAATATGCTTCATGCTGTCGGCATCCACAAAGCCCATATCACTTTAGGAGTATACTGTCTTTGAACAGCGAAGAATGTAAGTTACTGATGTGGTGAACAAAACATATTATTGAGTCTGGTTTCTCCCAATTATTCTTTTCCTTGTCACTTTTGTATCTGCTTGTGTAGCGACAGGTCAATCAAGTGATAAGTAGGCCTAACATTGCCTGCCACCTGGGCACAGTTTTTCAAAAGTTATCTGTTCGGGTTTTCGTCTATCGGATAAGATGAAATGCATAGAAACAGAATGAATAGAACGGGAGTCCTCATTCAAGATAATGATTCATCCGTTCTATTCATTCTATATCTCTGTATTTAATCCTATCCGATAGGTGAACTCCAGATAGATAAGGCCCTGATGACTGGTGTTAGCTCAACCAAGCTGATGCCTAGGCTTTAGCTCAGCGGGTGAAAGCAGACTTGTTCCAGGCAGGCAACCTGAGTTCAAACCCAGTAGGTCACACTTGCTGCTTGGGGGTTTAGGCCCATGTTGCTATAGAAAACGTCTTAGTGTAAAAAGTCACAGGTATTATGTAGTAAGGGAGGGGTGTATTGTAGTGTATTGTAATGTCTCATAATAAAGGCAGGAACGGAACAAATGGAATGGCATCAAACACTTGGAAACCATGTGTTTGATGTATTTGATACCATTCCACTGATTCCACTCCAGTCATTACAACGAGCCCGTCCTCCCCAATTAAGGAGCCACCAACCTCCTGTGGTCTATTGTTTGAGCAGATTAACGCTACAGCGAAAAAGACAAGAAAACCATACTTTCCAAAATGTTCCCCCATGTTCTTTAGCTGTAAAACAGTATACTATTGGACAATGTGTGATAGTGCTTGATAATATAACACCAAGATCACTTTCACCTGACTTCACAGCTGAGCAGCACAGTGTCATGAAGGTCAGTGTGTAGTGGGAAATTATAGCAGGCGGCCATATTGGATAATTAACTGAAGAGAAGCGGTGTTATGGTCCATGTGCAAACCACAAATTGATTCAATTTACAATAACCACAAGCCTCACTTTTATAGTGATCAACCCTCTGAACATAATGGATTTAATAATAACACCCTGGTTGGTGAAGTCAATTTGCATATTATTGATTCATTTGCACTATTCACTTGGGTACAGCTGACTTAATAATGTTATAACATTTTGTAAATGGAAGTTGGTCCATATGATGAAGCGTTTAGATTCCATGGCTGTGGAGTTAGCTGGGTGTGGCCTCTTATGGCTGGGTCAGAAATACAGCCCAGCCACAGGCACATGCTAAGCATAACCTATAATATAGGCCACTGTGGTTCTCCCTGAAATAACTCCTGCTTTTGAAAAGTAGCTTCTCTCTTGGGGAGAAGCTCGCCCACATAATGAGTACTTAGAAGTGACGTTTTTCATATAAAACTGGCTACGTTTATAAAAGTGAGATTCCGCAATGATACTACAAATAGTACTGCAGCAGGTGGTCAGTGTTGCTCCTAGTTTCACTCCCTTTGTTTCCAACAGAGGCCCCACGACCCCGCCTAGATAATGCCATGGGAAGTGCTTGGCTTGTTTCTTGCTTCCTGGCACCATCTGTATTGGAGCGATGTTTCCCCGATTCACAGATGAATTGTGAAAAGAGCTTCTGTTCTGTGTCATCGACCGTGCTGTATAACATCTTCCTCTTATCGTCAGTGAACTTTAGTCTCAGGGATCTCATTGAAGTGGGAAGAGCAATGTAGGCACCTATTTATAAAGGTACAAAAATAACATCAAGCCCAGAACCTGAATGGAAAGTCTGATTTCTTAGTCTATATTACTGGTTTTGACTTACATGACGTCACTGTCTTACTCAGTACTTATGTCGACTATATTTAGATGTAGGCCTAGAATTTACAACTTTAAATGACAAGTGGGGAGATGTAATTTTGCTAAGTAACGTAATGATTTATAATGACGAACTTCCTATTTTGTCATAGAAAGTGGTGAAATGTCTCTTATGGTGAGCAATCGCCCTACACAACTACATCCTTGGTATGAGCTTCTTCCAAGATTCATAATTACACATTGGAGGAAAAACATTTAACTTCACATTTTGACAACGAAGAGCTTCACTGAAAATGATAGTTGTGTGGAGCTGCTGCACCAAGATACATAAAGAGTAGGTCAGGACTTTCTATCCTGGGGACAATCTGAGACGGTGGTAATGTGTTACATTCTTCATAAAAACCCTAAACTGAACGCTTCACGCATTGGATAGTTTGTGGCAAGTGAGCTATATTTGACTTAACAGAATTTCGGACGTGTACCTAAACACAATGACACCAACACCACATTGTCCACATTATAGTAAACGTGAGATTGTCCCACTCTGGGGCAGTGTTCTCTCTCTTTAGTCTGCCACCTAGTGGCCATAGAAGAAACACACAATTTACAAGACTAATAATTTAGTCACATGGACACTCATCAGGTCACATGGTCCTTAAAAACTCTCATCCTTAATCAGGCCTCCTGAACATCCCCTTGATTCTATTGGCCCGAAATGGTCATTCATGCTTTTTGTCATCTCTGAAAATCCCAGAAACATGGTGGTGTTGTTTCCTGGTGTTATTGTAGAGGGTTACTCTACCTCTTACTTCATATGGGTTGAGGACTTGACATGTAAAGATACGTGTGTAAATGCTGTTTACTTGCTCTGGCAGGGCACAAAGACAGCTGTGCCGAAAACGGCAAAGTCTACAGCAACAACGAGATGTGGAACCCGGAGCCATGTAAGATCTGTGTGTGTGACCTGGGGACTATTACCTGTGAGGACGTCCGATGTGAAGACCTAGCCTGTAATGAAACCAGCACCCCTGAGGGAGAATGTTGCCCTGTGTGCTCTGAGGCCGCAGGTACCCAGGGCCAGCAGGCTACTACCTGGGATAATCTGCTACCAAAGATCAAAACAGGTGACTACATTCTCACCACATTACATTGATCCATGTTTTACAGTTTCAAAGGCCCACTAAGAGAATTATTCCTTATGGTCATGATGGAATGGTGTTCGATTAATGGTGTTGTTACATTTCTTACAACACTGTAATTACAATCTCCCTACATCCTCTCAGTTCTCTCAGTGTTTTCTAATAGGACCTATGTGTGATTCATGTCTGTTCTTCAAACTCCATGACTCTGTAGAGGAGAAGACAGACGAGACCTGCAGGGACAACGGGCAGGTGTACGCCCACAACGACATGTGGACCCCAGAGCCGTGCAGGGTGTGTGTGTGTGACAGTGGAACCACCATCTGTGAGGAGGTGCAGTGTGAGATGGTGGGGAACTGTGAGAAGGTGACCATCCCTGAGGGAGAGTGCTGCCCTGTGTGTGACAGCTTCTCCAGCGCTAAAAGGAGGATAGGTGAGATAAATTATATATACAGTACATGCTTAAACATATATATTAATTATATGTCTAAGGAGCAGGGCTCACATGTCTACATCATTATCTCAGACGAACTGTGACTGCAAGGTGTTGCATGGAAATCCAAGTGTGAAACGTAGCGATTTAAGTTTGGATTCCCTGGAAGTGTTTCACTGATGATAAGAGGGGAAAACATACTAGATTTCATAGTGTTTCAACATATAACACAGTATCAAGTCATTGAAGATCACACATCAAATGAAGGATGAAAGATCTACATTAAAATCTGATTTCTTCCTTTCCCTTCCTCAAAGAAATGATGGCGTTCAAGGTGAGTAATGATAAAAGATATTCTCAATTTTCGGTTTTCCAATTTTTACTTGGACACACTCCTGAATATTAGGCTGAGTGCCAGTCTGTTTGTGTTGTCATGCCAACTCCTTGTCACTCATTGTCATATTTGGCTCGACAATGAGCAATGGGGTTGGTAAGAGCACAAACAGATCTGGAACCAGGCTACCTGAATAGCTGAGCTGATTGTCACATTGTTATTTGATGCATTTGATTTCCAGGGTCAGAAAGGCGAACCTGGTGATATCCCTTACGTAAGTCTGTGTTCATACATCTCAGAGACAGTGCATCTGTTAATCAACAATTCATGTGACTTTTGACACCTATTATGACAACTGTTATCAAAAACATTATACTGTCACTTTTATAGCTGAACAACTGTTTTTGTTTGTTTTTTGTTTCCAGGTCGTGGGGCCAGTAGGTCAACCCGGACCAATGGTGAGGACTCTGTAGACATTTCTTTTGTGTAAAAATAAATAAATTCATAAATCAACATATTTGACATAATTATGTTATAAGTTTTTCGTGCTGCTCATTGTAATGGCTGGAATTGAATCAATGGAACTGTACCAAACACATCAAACACATGGATACAACATGTTTGACTCCGTTTCATTGGATCTATTCCAGCCATTACAATGAGCCCTTCCTCTTATAGCTCCTCCCACCAGCCTCCTCTGGTATACTGTATAGAAGTTCAGCTGGCCCCTCCCCTCCTTGAGGTTCAGTCAGATTCCCTTTACCACACTAGATGGTACTATAGAGTTTCAGTAACCAAGGAGGGTTACCTGATGCTACTACTGCAGCCTCTTTCCACAGCTACAGTGGGAAGACACTACTGCTAGTGTAACATATCATGTGATCATGTTTTCTTGTTATCTGTGTCAATGTTTCAGGGTCCTCCCGGAGCTCATGGGAACAGAGGATACACTGGTTTCAAGGGCAGAAAAGTATGTCTAACACAATGACATTTACATCTAGAGAAGCGTGTTACAATACTGGGATTCAATGTGACCTAGGACTAACACACTATCCTGAGATAACTCACTGCTCTTCAATAGCTTTATGTGTTGAATCTGGTAGACATGTTGAATCATCTCTCTAGTAGTGACGTTCAATACTGTCACTCATGAGTTTTCATATGTTTCCTAAAATCCAGGGTTTACAGGGCCCAGCTGGCATCGATGGGGAACCAGGAGTCCCAGGGAACCCTGGTGAGCCAGGATCCCCCGGCCAGCCCTCACACCCTGGGGTGAGTTTGTCTGTCTGTCTCCCCAGCCTGACACTTCACTGGTGCAGTCTGTAACCTTAATTTCTGGTCAAAAGTGCTTTCCCCCCCGACACTTGTTAGTAAACTGACTGAGAGGGTTGGTTTTGGAAAAAATACA
>NW_026601739.1:0-36723 GCF_029448725.1 Salvelinus fontinalis
CCCTTATGGCTCTAATCTGATAGTGGTAGTGGGGTGGTAGATGTCTAGTCTCCATTATGGCTCTAATCTGATAGTGGTAGTGGGGTGGTAGATGTCTAGTCTCCCTTGTGAATCTAATCTGATAATGGTAGTGGGGTGGTAGATGTCTATTCTCCATTATGGCTCTAATCTGATAGAGCTAGTGGGGTGGTAGATGTCTAGTCTCCGGTATGGCTCTAATCTGATAGTGGGGTGGGGTGGTAGATGTCTAGTCTCCATTATGGCTCTAATCTGATAGTGGGGTGGTGGATGTCTTGTCTCCTTTATGACTCTAATCTGATATTGGTAATTGGGTGGTAGATGTCTAGTCTCCCTTATGGCTCTAATCTGATAGTGGTAGTGGGGTGGTAGCTGTCTAGTCTCCCTTATGGCTCTAAATTTATAGTGGTAGTGGTGTGGTAGATGTCTAGTCTCCCTTATGGCTCTAATCTGGTAGTGGTAGTGGGGTGGTAGATGTCTAGTCTCCCTTATGGCTCTAATCTGATAGTGGTAGTGTGGTGGTAGATGTCTAGTCTCCCTTGTGGCTCTAATCTGATAGTGGTAGTGGGGTGGTAGATGTCTAGTCTCCCTTATGGCTCTAATCTGATAGTGGTAGTGGGGTGGTAGCTGTCTAGTCTCCCTTATGGCTCTAAATTTATAGTGGTAGTGGGGTGGTAGATGTCTAGTCTCCCTTATGGCTCTAATCTGGTAGTGGTAGTGGGGTGGTAGATGTCTAGTCTCCCTTATGGCTCTAATCTGATAGTGGTAGTGTGGTGGTGGATGTCTAGTCTCCCTTGTGGCTCTAATCTGATAGTGGTAGTGGGGTGGTAGATGTCTAGTCTCCATTATGGCTCTAATCTGATAGTGGTAGTGGGGTGGTAGATGTCTAGTCTCCCTTATGGCTCTAATTTGATAGTGGTAGTGGGGTGGTAGATGTCTAGCCTCCCTTATGGCTCTAATTTGATAGTGGTAATGGGGTGGTAGATGTCTAGTCTCCCTTATGGCTCTAATCTGATAGTGGGGTGGAAGATGTCTAGTCTCCTTTATGACTCTAATCTGATAGTGGTAGTGGGGTGGTAGATGTCTAGTCTCCATTATGGCTCTAATCTGATAGTGGTAGTGTGGTGGTAGATGTCTAGTCTCCCTTGTGGCTCTAATCTGATAGTGGTAGTGGGGTGGTAGATGTCTAGTCTCCATTATGGCTCTAATCTGATAGTGGTAGTGGGGTGGTAGATGTCTAGTCTCCCTTATGGCTCTAATTTGATAGTGTTAGTGGGGTGGTAGATGTCTAGCCTCCCTTATGGCTCTAATTTGATAGTGGTAATGGGGTGGTAGATGTCTAGTCTCCCTTATGGCTCTAATCTGATAGTGGGGTGGTAGATGTCTAGTCTCCCTTATGGCTCTAATCTGATAGTGGTAGTGGGGTGGTAGATGTCTAGTCTCCCTAATGGCTCTAATTTGATAGTGGTAGTGGGGTGGTAGATGTCTAGTCTCCCTAATGGCTCTAATCTGGTAGTGGTAGTGGGGTGGTAGATGTCTAGTCTCCCTTATGGCTCTTATTTGATAGTGGTAGTGGGGTGGTAGATGTCTAGTCTCCCTTATGGCTCTAATCTTGTAGTGGTAGTGGGGTGGTAGATGTCTAGTCTCCCTTATGGCTCTAATCTGATAGTGGTAGTGGGGTGGTAGATGTCTAGTCTCCCTTGTGAATCTAATCTGATAATGGTAGTGGGGTGGTAGATGTCTATTCTCCATTATGGCTCTAATCTGATAGAGCTAGTGGGGTGGTAGATGTCTAGTCTCCGGTATGGCTCTAATCTGATAGTGGGGTGGGGTGGTAGATGTCTAGTCTCCATTATGGCTCTAATCTGATAGTGGGGTGGTGGATGTCTTGTCTCCTTTATGACTGTAATCTGATATTGGTAATTGGGTGGTAGATGTCTAGTCTCCCTTATGGCTCTAATCTGATAGTGGTAGTGGGGTGGTAGCTGTCTAGTCTCCCTTATGGCTCTAAATTTATAGTGGTAGTGGTGTGGTAGATGTCTAGTCTCCCTTATGGCTCTAATCTGGTAGTGGTAGTGGGGTGGTAGATGTCTAGTCTCCCTTATGGCTCTAATCTGATAGTGGTAGTGTGGTGGTAGATGTCTAGTCTCCCTTGTGGCTCTAATCTGATAGTGGTAGTGGGGTGGTAGATGTCTAGTCTCCCTTATGGCTCTAATCTGATAGTGGTAGTGGGGTGGTAGCTGTCTAGTCTCCCTTATGGCTCTAAATTTATAGTGGTAGTGGGGTGGTAGATGTCTAGTCTCCCTTATGGCTCTAATCTGGTAGTGGTAGTGGGGTGGTAGATGTCTAGTCTCCCTTATGGCTCTAATCTGATAGTGGTAGTGTGGTGGTGGATGTCTAGTCTCCCTTGTGGCTCTAATCTGATAGTGGTAGTGGGGTGGTAGATGTCTAGTCTCCATTATGGCTCTAATCTGATAGTGGTAGTGGGGTGGTAGATGTCTAGTCTCCCTTATGGCTCTAATTTGATAGTGGTAGTGGGGTGGTAGATGTCTAGCCTCCCTTATGGCTCTAATTTGATAGTGGTAATGGGGTGGTAGATGTCTAGTCTCCCTTATGGCTCTAATCTGATAGTGGGGTGGAAGATGTCTAGTCTCCTTTATGACTCTAATCTGATAGTGGTAGTGGGGTGGTAGATGTCTAGTCTCCATTATGGCTCTAATCTGATAGTGGTAGTGTGGTGGTAGATGTCTAGTCTCCCTTGTG
Source organism: Salvelinus fontinalis (assembly GCF_029448725.1). Lineage (NCBI taxonomy): Eukaryota > Metazoa > Chordata > Actinopteri > Salmoniformes > Salmonidae > Salvelinus > Salvelinus fontinalis. The sequence goes on from NW_026601739.1 coordinate 2,782, forward strand.
GCTCTAATCTGATAGTGGTAGTGGGGTGGTAGATGTCTAGTCTCCATTATGGCTCTAATCTGATAGTGGTAGTGGGGTGGTAGATGTCTAGTCTCCCTTATGGCTCTAATTTGATAGTGTTAGTGGGGTGGTAGATGTCTAGCCTCCCTTATGGCTCTAATTTGATAGTGGTAATGGGGTGGTAAATGTCTAGTCTCCCTTATGGCTCTAATCTGATAGTGGGGTGGTAGATGTCTAGTCTCCCTTATGGCTCTAATCTGATAGTGGTAGTGGGGTGGTAGATGTCTAGTCTCCCTTATGGCTCTAATCTGATAGTGGGGTGGTAGATGTCTAGTCTCCCTTATGGCTCTAATCTGATAGTGGTAGTGGGGTGGTAGATGTCTAGTCTCCATTATGGCTCTAATTTGATAGTGCTATTGGGGTTGTAGATTTCTAGTCTCCCTTGTGGCTCTAATCTGATAGTGGTAGTGGGGTGGTAGATGTCTAGTCTCCCTTATGGCTCTAATCTGATAGTGGGGTGGTAGATGTCTAGTCTCCCTTATGGCTCTAATCTGATAGTGGTAGTGGGGTGGTAGATGTCTAGTCTCCCTTATGGCTCTAATCTGGTAGTGGTAGTGGGGTGGTAGATGTCTAGTCTCCCTTATGGCTCTAATCTGATAGTGGTAGTGGGTTGGTAGATGTCTAGTCTCCCTTATGGCTCTAATTTGATAGTGGTATTGGGGTGGTAGATGTCTAGTCTCCCTTATGGCTCTAATCTGATAGTGGTAGTGGGGTGGTAGATGTCTAGTCTCCCTTGTGGCTCTAATCTGATAGTGGTAGTGGGGTGGTAGATGTCTAGTCTCCATTATGGCTCTAATCTGATAGTGGTAGTGGGGTGGTAGATGTCTAGTCTCCCTTATGGCTCTAATCTGATAGTGGGGTGGTAGATGTCTAGTCTCCTTTATGACTCTAATCTGATAGTGGTAGTGGGGTGGTAGATGTCTAGTCTCCATTATGGCTCTAATCTGATAGTGGAAGTGTGGTGGTAGATGTCTAGTCTCCCTTATGGCTCTAATTTGATAGTGTTAGTGGGGTAGTAGATGTCTAGCCTCCCTTATGGCTCTAATTTGATAGTGGTAATGGGGTGGTAGATGTCTAGTCTCCCTTATGGCTCTAATCTGATAGTGGGGTGGTAGATGTCTAGTCTCCCTTATGGCTCTAATCTGATAGTGGTAGTGGGGTGGTAGATGTCTAGTCTCCCTTATGGCTCTAATTTGATAGTGCTAGTGGGGTGGTAGATGTCTAGTCTCCCTAATGGCTCTAATCTGGTAGTGGTAGTGGGGTGGTAGATGTCTAGTCTCCCTTATGGCTCTTATTTGATAGTGGTAGTGGGGTGGTAGATGTCTAGTCTCCCTTATGGCTCTAATCTTGTAGTGGTAGTGGGGTGGTAGATGTCTAGTCTCCCTTATGGCTCTAATCTGATAGTGGTAGTGGGGTGGTAGATGTCTAGTCTCCCTTGTGAATCTAATCTGATAATGGTAGTGGGGTGGTAGATGTCTATTCTCCATTATGGCTCTAATCTGATAGTGGTAGTGGGGTGGTAGATGTCTAGTCTCCCGTATGGCTCTAATCTGATAGTGGGGTGGGGTGGTAGATGTCTATTCTCCATTATGTCTCTAATCTGATAGTGGGGTGGTGGATGTCTTGTCTCCTTTATGACTCTAATCTGATATTGGTAATGGGGTGGTAGATGTCTAGTCTCCCTTTTGGCTCTAATCTGATAGTGGTAGTGGGGTGGTAGCTGTCTAGTCTCCCTTATGGCTCTAAATTTATAGTGGTAGTGGGGTGGTAGATGTCTAGTCTCCCTTATGGCTCTAATCTGGTAGTGGTAGTGGGGTGGTAGATGTCTAGTCTCCCTTATGGCTCTAATCTGATAGTGGTAGTGTGGTGGTAGATGTCTAGTCTCCCTTGTGGCTCTAATCTGATAGTGGTAGTGGGGTGGTAGATGTCTATTCTCCATTATGGCTCTAATCTGATAGTGGTAGTGTGGTGGTAGATGTCTAGTCTCCCTTGTGGCTCTAATCTGATAGTGGTAGTGGGGTGGTAGATGTCTAGTCTCCATTATGGCTCTAATCTGATAGTGGTAGTGGGGTGGTAGATGTCTAGTCTCCCTTATGGCTCTAATTTGATAGTGTTAGTGGGGTGGTAGATGTCTAGCCTCCCTTATGGCTCTAATTTGATAGTGGTAATGGGGTGGTAGATGTCTAGTCTCCCTTATGGCTCTAATCTGATAGTGGGGTGGTAGATGTCTAGTCTCCCTTATGGCTCTAATCTGATAGTGGTAGTGGGGTGGTAGATGTCTAGTCTCCCTTATGGCTCTAATTTGATAGTGGTAGTGGGGTGGTAGATGTCTAGTCTCCCTTATGGCTCTAATTTGATAGTGGTAATGGGGTGGTAGATGTCTAGTCTCCCTTATGGCTCTAATCTGATAGTGGGGTGGTAGATGTCTAGTCTCCCTTATGGCTCTAATCTGATAGAGGTAGTGGGGTGGTAGATGTCTAGTCTCCCTTATGGCTCTAATTTGATAGTGGTAGTGGGGTGGTAGATGTCTAGTCTCCCTAATGGCTCTAATCTGGTAGTGGTAGTGGGGTGGTAGATGTCTAGTCTCCCTTATGGCTCTTATTTGATAGTGGTAGTGGGGTGGTAGATGTCTAGTCTCCCTTATGGCTCTAATCTTGTAGTGGTAGTGGGGTGGTAGATGTCTAGTCTCCCTTATGGCTCTAATCTGATAGTGGTAGTGGGGTGGTAGATGTCTAGTCTCCCTTGTGAATCTAATCTGATAATGGTAGTGGGGTGGTAGATGTCTATTCTCCATTATGGCTCTAATCTGATAGTGGTAGTGGGGTGGTAGATGTCTAGTCTCCCGTATGGCTCTAATCTGATAGTGGGGTGGGGTGGTAGATGTCTATTCTCCATTATGTCTCTAATCTGATAGTGGGGTGGTGGATGTCTTGTCTCCTTTATGACTCTAATCTGATATTGGTAATGGGGTGGTAGATGTCTAGTCTCCCTTATGGCTCTAATCTGATAGTGGTAGTGGGGTGGTAGCTGTCTAGTCTCCCTTATGGCTCTAAATTTATAGTGGTAGTGGGGTGGTAGATGTCTAGTCTCCCTTATGGCTCTAATCTGGTAGTGGTAGTGGGGTGGTAGATGTCTAGTCTCCCTTATGGCTCTAATCTGATAGTGGTAGTGGGGTGATAGGTGTCTAGTCTCCCTTATGGCTCTAGTTTGATAGTAGTAGTGGGGTGGTAGATGTCTAGCCTCCCTTATGGCTCTAATTTGATAGTGGTAATGGGGTGGTAGATGTCTAGTCTCCATTATGGCTCTAATCTGATAGTGGTAGTGGGGTGGTAGATGTCTAGTCTCCCTTATGGCTCTAATTTGATAGTGTTAGTGGGGTGGTAGATGTCTAGCCTCCCTTATGGCTCTAATTTGATAGTGGTAATGGGGTGGTAGATGTCTAGTCTCCCTTATGGCTCTAATCTGATAGTGGGGTGGTAGATGTCTAGTCTCCCTTATGGCTCTAATCTGATAGTGGTAGTGGGGTGGTAGATGTCTAGTCTCCCTTATGGCTCTAATTTGATAGTGGTAGTGGGGTGGTAGATGTCTAGTCTCCCTAATGGCTCTAATCTGGTAGTGGTAGTGGGGTGGTAGATGTCTAGTCTCCCTTATGGCTCTTATTTGATAGTGGTAGTGGGGTGGTAGATGTCTAGTCTCCCTTATGGCTCTAATCTTGTAGTGGTAGTGGGGTGGTAGATGTCTAGTCTCCCTTATGGCTCTAATCTGATAGTGGTAGTGGGGTGGTAGATGTCTAGTCTCCCTTGTGAATCTAATCTGATAATGGTAGTGGGGTGGTAGATGTCTATTCTCCATTATGGCTCTAATCTGATAGTGCTAGTGGGGTGGTAGATGTCTAGTCTCCGGTATGGCTCTAATCTGATAGTGGGGTGGGGTGGTAGATGTCTAGTCTCCATTATGGCTCTAATCTGATAGTGGGGTGGTGGATGTCTTGTCTCCTTTATGACTCTAATCTGATATTGGTAATGGGGTGGTAGATGTCTAGTCTCCCTTATGGCTCTAATCTGATAGTGGTAGTGGGGTGGTAGCTGTCTAGTCTCCCTTATGGCTCTAAATTTATAGTGGTAGTGGTGTGGTAGATGTCTAGTCTCCCTTATGGCTCTAATCTGGTAGTGGTAGTGGGGTGGTAGATGTCTAGTCTCCCTTATGGCTCTAATCTGATAGTGGTAGTGTGGTGGTAGATGTCTAGTCTCCCTTGTGGCTCTAATCTGATAGTGGTAGTGGGGTGGTAGATGTCTAGTCTCCATTATGGCTCTAATCTGATAGTGGTAGTGGGGTGGTAGATGTCTAGTCTCCATTATGGCTCTAATCTGATAGTGGTAGTGGGGTGGTAGATGTCTAGCCTCCCTTATGGCTCTAATTTGATAGTGGTAATGGGGTGGTAGATGTCTAGTCTCCCTTATGGCTCTAATCTGATAGTGGGGTGGTAGATGTCTAGACTCCCTTATGGCTCTAATCTGATAGTGGTAGTGGGGTGGTAGATGTCTAGTCTCCCTTATGGCTCTAATTTGATAGTGGTAGTGGGGTGGTAGATGTCTAGTCTCCCTATTGGCTCTAATCTGGTAGTGGTAGTGGGGTGGTAGATGTCTAGTCTCCCTTATGGCTCTTATTTGATAGTGGGGTGGGGTGGTAGATGTCTAGTCTCCATTATGGCTCTAATCTGATAGTGGGGTGGTGGATGTCTTGTCTCCTTTATGACTCTAATCTGATATTGGTAATGGGGTGGTAGATGTCTAGTCTCCCTTATGGCTCTAATCTGATAGTGGTAGTGGGGTGGTAGCTGTCTAGTCTCCCTTATGGCTCTAAATTTATAGTGGTAGTGGGGTGGTAGATGTCTAGTCTCCCTTATGGCTCTAATCTGGTAGTGGTAGTGGGGTGGTAGATGTCTAGTCTCCCTTATGGCTCTAATCTGATAGTGGTAGTGGGGTGGTAGATGTCTAGTCTCCCTTGTGGCTCTAATCTGATAGTGGTAGTGGGGTGGTAGATGTCTAGTCTCCATTATGGCTCTAATCTGATAGTGGTAGTGGGGTGGTAGATGTCTAGTCTACCTTATGGCTCTAATTTGATAGTGTTAGTGGGGTGGTAGATGTCTAGCCTCCCTTATGGCTCTAATTTGATAGTGGTAATGGTGTGGTAGATGTCTAGTCTCCCTTATGGCTCTAATCTGATAGTGGGGTGGTAGATGTCTAGTCTCCCTTATGGCTCTAATCTGATAGTGGTAGTGGGGTGGTAGATGTCTAGTCTCCCTTATGGCTCTAATTTGATAGTGGTAGTGGGGTGGTAGATGTCTAGTCTCCCTAATGGCTCTAATCTGGTAGTGGTAGTGGGGTGGTAGATGTCTAGTCTCCCTTATGGCTCTTATTTGATAGTGGTAGTGGGGTGGTAGATGTCTAGTCTCCCTTATGGCTCTAATCTTGTAGTGGTAGTGGGGTGGTAGATGTCTAGTCTCCCTTATGGCTCTAATCTGATAGTGGTAGTGGGGTGGTAGATGTCTAGTCTCCCTTGTGAATCTAATCTGATAATGGTAGTGGGGTGGTAGATGTCTATTCCCCATTATGGCTCTAATCTGATAGTGGTAGTGGGGTGGTAGATGTCTAGTCTCCCGTATGGCTCTAATCTGATAGTGGGGTGGGGTGGTAGATGTCTAGTCTCCATTATGGCTCTAATCTGATAGTGGGGTGGTGGATGTTTTGTCTCCTTTATGACTCTAATCTGATAGTGGTAATGGGGTGGTAGATGTCTAGTCTCCCTTATGGCTCTAATCTGATAGTGGTAGTGGGGTGGTAGATGTCTAGTCTCCCTTATGGCTATAATCTGGTAGTGGTAGTGGGGTGGTAGATGTCTAGTCTCCCTAATGGCTCTAATTTGATAGTGGTAGTGGGGTGGTAGATGTCTAGACTCCCTTATGGCTCTAATCTGGTAGTGGTAGTGGGGTGGTAGATGTCTAGTCTCCCTTATGGCTCTAATCTGATAGTGGTAGTGGGGTGGTAGATGTCTAGGCTCCCTTGTGGCTCTAATCTGATAGTGGTAGTGGGGTGGTAGATGTCTAGTCTCCATTATGGCTCTAATCTGATAGTGGTAGTGGGGTGGTAGATGTCTAGTCTCCCTTATGGCTCTAATTTGATAGTGGTAGTGGGGTGGTAGATGTCTAGTCTCCCTAATGGCTCTAATCTGGTAGTGGTAGTGGGGTGGTAGATGTCTAGTCTCCCTTATGGCTCTTATTTGATAGTGGGGTGGGGTGGTAGATGTCTAGTCTCCATTATGGCTCTAATCTGATAGTGGGGTGGGGTGGTAGATGTCTAGTCTCCATTATGGCTCTAATCTGATAGTGGGGTGGTGGATGTCTTGTCTCCTTTATGACTCTAATCTGATAGTGGGGTGGGGTGGTAGATGTCTAGTCTCCCTTATGGCTCTAATCTGATAGTGGGGTGGGGTGGTAGATGTCTAGTCTCCATTATGGCTCTAATCTGATAGTGGGGTGGTGGATGTCTTGTCTCCTTTATGACTCTAATCTGATATTGGTAATGGGGTGGTAGATGTCTAGTCTCCCTTATGGCTCTAATCTGATAGTGGTAGTGGGGTGGAAGCTGTCTAGTCTCCCTTATGGCTCTAAATTTATAGTGGTAGTGGGGTGGTAGATGTCTAGTCTCCCTTATGGCTCTAATCTGATAGTGGTAGTGTGGTGGTAGATGTCTAGTCTCCCTTGTGGCTCTAATCTGATAGTGGTAGTGGGGTGGTAGATGTCTAGTCTCCATTATGGCTCTAATCTGATAGTGGTAGTGGGGTGGTAGATGTCTAGTCTCCCTTATGGCTCTAATTTGATAGTGGTAGTGGGGTGGTAGATGTCTAGCCTCCCTTATGGCTCTAATTTGATAGTGGTAATGGGGTGGTAGATGTCTAGTCTCCCTTATGGCTCTAATCTGATAGTGGGGTGGTAGATGTCTAGTCTCCCTTATGGCTCTAATCTGATAGTGGTAGTGGGGTGGTAGATGTCTAGTCTCCCTTATGGCTCTAATTTGATAGTGGTAGTGGGGTGGTAGATGTCTAGTCTCCCTATTGGCTCTAATCTTGTAGTGGTAGTGGGGTGGTAGATGTCTAGTCTCCCTTATGGCTCTAATCTGATAGTGGTAGTGGGGTGGTAGATGTCTATTCTCCATTATGGCTCTAATCTGATAGTGGTAGTGGGGTGGTAGATGTCTAGTCTCCCTTATGGCTCTAATCTGATAGTGGGGTGGGGTGGTAGATGTCTAGTCTCCATTATGGCTCTAATCTGATAGTGGGGTGGTGGATGTCTTGTCTCCTTTATGACTCTAATCTGATATTGGTAATGGGGTGGTAGATGTCTAGTCTCCCTTATGGCTCTAATCTGATAGTGGTAGTGGGGTGGTAGCTGTCTAGTCTCCCTTATGGCTCTAAATTTATAGTGGTAGTGGGGTGGTAGATGTCTAGTCTCCCTTATGGCTCTAATCTGATAGTGGTAGTGTGGTGGTAGATGTCTAGTCTCCCTTGTGGCTCTAATCTGATAGTGGTAGTGGGGTGGTAGATATCTAGTCTCCATTATGGCTCTAATCTGATAGTGGTAGTGGGGTGGTAGATGTCTAGTCTCCCTTATGGCTCTAATTTGATAGTGGTAGTGGGGTGGTAGATGTCTAGCCTCCCTTATGGCTCTAATTTGATAGTGGTAATGGGGTGGTAGATGTCTAGTCTCCCTTATGGCTCTAATCTGATAGTGGGGTGGTAGATGTCTAGTCTCCCTTATGGCTCTAATCTGATAGTGGTAGTGGGGTGGTAGATGTCTAGTCTCCCTTATGGCTCTAATTTGATAGTGGTAGTGGGGTGGTAGATGTCTAGTCTCCCTATTGGCTCTAATCTGGTAGTGGTAGTGGGGTGGTAGATGTCTAGTCTCCCTTATGGCTCTTATTTGATAGTGGTAGTGGGTGGTAGATGTCTAGTCTCCCTTATGGCTCTAATCTGGTAGTGGAAGTGGGGTGGTGGATGTCTAGTCTCCCTTATGGCTCTAATCTGATAGTGGTAGTGGGGTGGTAGATGTCTAGTCTCCCTTGTGAATCTAATCTGATAATGGTAGTGGGGTGGTAGATGTCTATTCTCCATTATGGCTCTAATCTGATAGTGGTAGTGGGGTGGTAGATGTCTAGTCTCCCGTATGGCTCTAATCTGATAGTGGGGTGGGGTGGTAGATGTCTAGTCTCCATTATGGCTCTAATCTGATAGTGGGGTGGTGGATGTCTTGTCTCCTTTATGACTCTAATCTGATATTGGTAATGGGGTGGTAGATGTCTAGTCTCCCTTATGGCTCTAATCTGATAGTGGTAGTGGGGTGGTAGCTGTCTAGTCTCCCTTATGGCTCTAAATTTATAGTGGTAGTGGGGTGGTAGATGTCTAGTCTCCCTTATGGCTCTAATCTGGTAGTGGTAGTGGGGTGGTAGATGTCTAGTCTCCCTTATGGCTCTAATCTGATAGTGGTAGTGTGGTGGTAGATGTCTAGTCTCCCTTGTGGCTCTAATCTGATAGTGGTAGTGGGGTGGTAGATGTCTAGTCTCCATTATGGCTCTAATCTGATAGTGGTAGTGGGGTGGTAGATGTCTAGTCTCCCTTATGGCTCTAATTTGATAGTGGTAGTGGGGTGGTAGATGTCTAGCCTCCCTTATGGCTCTAATCTGATAGTGGTAGTGGGGTGGTAGATGTCTAGTCTCCCTTATGGCTCTAATCTGATAGTGGGTGGTAGATGTCTAGTCTCCTTTATGACTCTAATCTGATAGTGGTAGTGGGGTGGTAGATGTCTAGTCTCCATTATGGCTCTAATCTGATAGTGGTAGTGTGGTGGTAGATGTCTAGTCTCCCTTGTGGCTCTAATCTGATAGTGGTAGTGGGGTGGTAGATGTCTAGTCTCCATTATGGCTCTAATCTGATAGTGGTAGTGGGGTGGTAGATGTCTAGTCTCCCTTATGGCTCTAATTTGATAGTGTTAGTGGGGTGGTAGATGTCTAGCCTCCCTTATGGCTCTAATTTGATAGTGGTAATGGTGTGGTAGATGTCTAGTCTCCCTTATGGCTCTAATCTGATAGTGGTAGTGGGGTGGTAGATGTCTAGTCTCCCTTATGGCTCTAATTTGATAGTGGTAGTGGGGTGGTAGATGTCTAGTCTCCCTTATGGCTCTTATTTGATAGTGGGGTGTGGTGGTAGATGTCTAGTCTCCCTTGTGGCTCTAATCTGATAGTGGTAATGGGGTGGTAGATGTCTAGTCTCCCTTATGGCTCTAATCTGATAGTGGGGTGGTAGATGTCTAGACTCCCTTATGGCTCTAATCTGATAGTGGTAGTGGGGTGGTAGATGTCTAGTCTCCCTTATGGCTCTAATTTGATAGTAGTAGTGGGGTGGTAGATGTCTAGTCTCCCTATTGGCTCTAATCTGGTAGTGGTAGTGGGGTGGTAGATGTCTAGTCTCCCTTATGGCTCTTATTTGATAGTGGGGTGGGGTGGTAGATGTCTAGTCTCCATTATGGCTCTAATCTGATAGTGGGGTGGTGGATGTCTTGTCTCCTTTATGACTCTAATCTGATATTGGTAATGGGGTGGTAGATGTCTAGTCTCCCTTATGGCTCTAATCTGATAGTGGTAGTGGGGTGGTAGCTGTCTAGTCTCCCTTATGGCTCTAAATTTATAGTGGTAGTGGGGTGGTAGATGTCTAGTCTCCCTTATGGCTCTAATCTGGTAGTGGTAGTGGGGTGGTAGATGTCTAGTCTCCCTTATGGCTCTAATCTGATAGTGGTAGTGGGGTGGTAGATGTCTAGTCTCCCTTGTGGCTCTAATCTGATAGTGGTAGTGGGGTGGTAGATGTCTAGTCTCCATTATGGCTCTAATCTGATAGTGGTAGTGGGGTGGTAGATGTCTAGTCTCCCTTATGGCTCTAATTTGATAGTGTTAGTGGGGTGGTAGATGTCTAGCCTCCCTTATGGCTCTAATTTGATAGTGGTAATGGTGTGGTAGATGTCTAGTCTCCCTTATGGCTCTAATCTGATAGTGGGGTGGTAGATGTCTAGTCTCCCTTATGGCTTTAATCTGATAGTGGTAGTGGGGTGGTAGATGTCTAGTCTCCCTTATGGCTCTAATTTGATAGTGGTAGTGGGGTGGTAGATGTCTAGTCTCCCTAATGGCTCTAATCTGGTAGTGGTAGTGGGGTGGTAGATGTCTAGTCTCCCTTATGGCTCTTATTTGATAGTGGTAGTGGGGTGGTAGATGTCTAGTCTCCCTTATGGCTCTAATCTTGTAGTGGTAGTGGGGTGGTAGATGTCTAGTCTCCCTTATGGCTCTAATCTGATAGTGGTAGTGGGGTGGTAGATGTCTAGTCTCCCTTATGGCTCTAATTTGATAGTGGTAGTGGGGTGGTAGATGTCTAGTCTCCCTATTGGCTCTAATCTGGTAGTGGTAGTGGGGTGGTAGATGTCTAGTCTCCCTTATGGCTCTTATTTGATAGTGGGGTGGGGTGGTAGATGTCTAGTCTCCATTATGGCTCTAATCTGATAGTGGGGTGGTGGATGTCTTGTCTCCTTTATGACTCTAATCTGATATTGGTAATGGGGTGGTAGATGTCTAGTCTCCCTTATGGCTCTAATCTGATAGTGGTAGTGGGGTGGTAGCTGTCTAGTCTCCCTTATGGCTGTAAATTTATAGTGGTAGTGGTGTGGCAGATGTCTAGTCTCCCTTATGGCTCTAATCTGGTAGTGGTAGTGGGGTGGTAGATGTCTAGTCTCCCTTATGGCTCTAATCTGATAGTGGTAGTGGGGTGGTAGATGTCTAGTCTCCCTTGTGGCTCTAATCTGATAGTGGTAGTGGGGTGGTAGATGTCTAGTCTCCATTATGGCTCTAATCTGATAGTGGTAGTGGGGTGGTAGATGTCTAGTCTACCTTATGGCTCTAATTTGATAGTGTTAGTGGGGTGGTAGATGTCTAGCCTCCCTTATGGCTCTAATTTGATAGTGGTAATGGGGTGGTAGATATCTAGTCTCCATTATGGCTCTAATCTGATAGTGGTAGTGGGGTGGTAGATGTCTAGTCTCCCTTATGGCTCTAATTTGATAGTGGTAGTGGGGTGGTAGATGTCTAGCCTCCCTTATGGCTCTAATTTGATAGTGGTAATGGGGTGGTAGATGTCTAGTCTCCCTTATGGCTCTAATCTGATAGTGGGGTGGTAGATGTCTAGTCTCCCTTATGGCTCTAATCTGATAGTGGTAGTGGGGTGGTAGATGTCTAGTCTCCCTTATGGCTCTAATTTGATAGTGGTAGTGGGGTGGTAGATGTCTAGTCTCCCTATTGGCTCTAATCTGGTAGTGGTAGTGGGGTGGTAGATGTCTAGTCTCCCTTATGGCTCTTATTTGATAGTGGTAGTGGGTGGTAGATGTCTAGTCTCCCTTATGGCTCTAATCTGGTAGTGGAAGTGGGGTGGTGGATGTCTAGTCTCCCTTATGGCTCTAATCTGATAGTGGTAGTGGGGTGGTAGATGTCTAGTCTCCCTTGTGAATCTAATCTGATAATGGTAGTGGGGTGGTAGATGTCTATTCTCCATTATGGCTCTAATCTGATAGTGGTAGTGGGGTGGTAGATGTCTAGTCTCCCGTATGGCTCTAATCTGATAGTGGGGTGGGGTGGTAGATGTCTAGTCTCCATTATGGCTCTAATCTGATAGTGGGGTGGTGGATGTCTTGTCTCCTTTATGACTCTAATCTGATATTGGTAATGGGGTGGTAGATGTCTAGTCTCCCTTATGGCTCTAATCTGATAGTGGTAGTGGGGTGGTAGCTGTCTAGTCTCCCTTATGGCTCTAAATTTATAGTGGTAGTGGGGTGGTAGATGTCTAGTCTCCCTTATGGCTCTAATCTGGTAGTGGTAGTGGGGTGGTAGATGTCTAGTCTCCCTTATGGCTCTAATCTGATAGTGGTAGTGTGGTGGTAGATGTCTAGTCTCCCTTGTGGCTCTAATCTGATAGTGGTAGTGGGGTGGTAGATGTCTAGTCTCCATTATGGCTCTAATCTGATAGTGGTAGTGGGGTGGTAGATGTCTAGTCTCCCTTATGGCTCTAATTTGATAGTGGTAGTGGGGTGGTAGATGTCTAGCCTCCCTTATGGCTCTAATCTGATAGTGGTAGTGGGGTGGTAGATGTCTAGTCTCCCTTATGGCTCTAATCTGATAGTGGGTGGTAGATGTCTAGTCTCCTTTATGACTCTAATCTGATAGTGGTAGTGGGGTGGTAGATGTCTAGTCTCCATTATGGCTCTAATCTGATAGTGGTAGTGTGGTGGTAGATGTCTAGTCTCCCTTGTGGCTCTAATCTGATAGTGGTAGTGGGGTGGTAGATGTCTAGTCTCCATTATGGCTCTAATCTGATAGTGGTAGTGGGGTGGTAGATGTCTAGTCTCCCTTATGGCTCTAATTTGATAGTGTTAGTGGGGTGGTAGATGTCTAGCCTCCCTTATGGCTCTAATTTGATAGTGGTAATGGTGTGGTAGATGTCTAGTCTCCCTTATGGCTCTAATCTGATAGTGGTAGTGGGGTGGTAGATGTCTAGTCTCCCTTATGGCTCTAATTTGATAGTGGTAGTGGGGTGGTAGATGTCTAGTCTCCCTTATGGCTCTTATTTGATAGTGGGGTGTGGTGGTAGATGTCTAGTCTCCCTTGTGGCTCTAATCTGATAGTGGTAATGGGGTGGTAGATGTCTAGTCTCCCTTATGGCTCTAATCTGATAGTGGGGTGGTAGATGTCTAGACTCCCTTATGGCTCTAATCTGATAGTGGTAGTGGGGTGGTAGATGTCTAGTCTCCCTTATGGCTCTAATTTGATAGTAGTAGTGGGGTGGTAGATGTCTAGTCTCCCTATTGGCTCTAATCTGGTAGTGGTAGTGGGGTGGTAGATGTCTAGTCTCCCTTATGGCTCTTATTTGATAGTGGGGTGGGGTGGTAGATGTCTAGTCTCCATTATGGCTCTAATCTGATAGTGGGGTGGTGGATGTCTTGTCTCCTTTATGACTCTAATCTGATATTGGTAATGGGGTGGTAGATGTCTAGTCTCCCTTATGGCTCTAATCTGATAGTGGTAGTGGGGTGGTAGCTGTCTAGTCTCCCTTATGGCTCTAAATTTATAGTGGTAGTGGGGTGGTAGATGTCTAGTCTCCCTTATGGCTCTAATCTGGTAGTGGTAGTGGGGTGGTAGATGTCTAGTCTCCCTTATGGCTCTAATCTGATAGTGGTAGTGGGGTGGTAGATGTCTAGTCTCCCTTGTGGCTCTAATCTGATAGTGGTAGTGGGGTGGTAGATGTCTAGTCTCCATTATGGCTCTAATCTGATAGTGGTAGTGGGGTGGTAGATGTCTAGTCTCCCTTATGGCTCTAATTTGATAGTGTTAGTGGGGTGGTAGATGTCTAGCCTCCCTTATGGCTCTAATTTGATAGTGGTAATGGTGTGGTAGATGTCTAGTCTCCCTTATGGCTCTAATCTGATAGTGGGGTGGTAGATGTCTAGTCTCCCTTATGGCTTTAATCTGATAGTGGTAGTGGGGTGGTAGATGTCTAGTCTCCCTTATGGCTCTAATTTGATAGTGGTAGTGGGGTGGTAGATGTCTAGTCTCCCTAATGGCTCTAATCTGGTAGTGGTAGTGGGGTGGTAGATGTCTAGTCTCCCTTATGGCTCTTATTTGATAGTGGTAGTGGGGTGGTAGATGTCTAGTCTCCCTTATGGCTCTAATCTTGTAGTGGTAGTGGGGTGGTAGATGTCTAGTCTCCCTTATGGCTCTAATCTGATAGTGGTAGTGGGGTGGTAGATGTCTAGTCTCCCTTATGGCTCTAATTTGATAGTGGTAGTGGGGTGGTAGATGTCTAGTCTCCCTATTGGCTCTAATCTGGTAGTGGTAGTGGGGTGGTAGATGTCTAGTCTCCCTTATGGCTCTTATTTGATAGTGGGGTGGGGTGGTAGATGTCTAGTCTCCATTATGGCTCTAATCTGATAGTGGGGTGGTGGATGTCTTGTCTCCTTTATGACTCTAATCTGATATTGGTAATGGGGTGGTAGATGTCTAGTCTCCCTTATGGCTCTAATCTGATAGTGGTAGTGGGGTGGTAGCTGTCTAGTCTCCCTTATGGCTGTAAATTTATAGTGGTAGTGGTGTGGCAGATGTCTAGTCTCCCTTATGGCTCTAATCTGGTAGTGGTAGTGGGGTGGTAGATGTCTAGTCTCCCTTATGGCTCTAATCTGATAGTGGTAGTGGGGTGGTAGATGTCTAGTCTCCCTTGTGGCTCTAATCTGATAGTGGTAGTGGGGTGGTAGATGTCTAGTCTCCATTATGGCTCTAATCTGATAGTGGTAGTGGGGTGGTAGATGTCTAGTCTACCTTATGGCTCTAATTTGATAGTGTTAGTGGGGTGGTAGATGTCTAGCCTCCCTTATGGCTCTAATTTGATAGTGGTAATGGTGTGGTAGATGTCTAGTCTCCCTTATGGCTCTAATCTGATAGTGGGGTGGTAGATGTCTAGTCTCCCTTATGGCTCTAATCTGATAGTGGTAGTGGGGTGGTAGATGTCTAGTCTCCCTTATGGCTCTAATTTGATAGTGGTAGTGGGGTGGTAGATGTCTAGTCTCCCTAATGGCTCTAATCTGGTAGTGGTAGTGGGGTGGTAGATGTCTAGTCTCCCTTATGGCTCTTATTTGATAGTGGTAGTGGGGTGGTAGATGTCTAGTCTCCCTTATGGCTCTAATCTTGTAGTGGTAGTGGGGTGGTAGATGTCTAGTCTCCCTTATGGCTCTAATCTGATAGTGGTAGTGGGGTGGTAGATGTCTAGTCTCCCTTGTGAATCTAATCTGATAATGGTAGTGGGGTGGTAGATGTCTAGTCTCCATTATGGCTCTAATCTGATAGTGGGGTGGTGGATGTCTTGTCTCCTTTATGACTCTAATCTGATATTGGTAATGGGGTGGTAGATGTCTAGTCTCCCTTATGGCTCTAATCTGATAGTGGTATTGGGGTGGTAGCTGTCTAGTCTCCCTTATGGCTGTAAATTTATAGTGGTAGTGGTGTGGCAGATGTCTAGTCTCCCTTATGGCTCTAATCTGGTAGTGGTAGTGGGGTGGTAGATGTCTAGTCTCCCTTATGGCTCTAATCTGATAGTGGTAGTGGGGTGGTAGATGTCTAGTCTCCCTTGTGGCTCTAATCTGATAGTGGTAGTGGGGTGGTAGATGTCTAGTCTCCATTATGGCTCTAATCTGATAGTGGTAGTGGGGTGGTAGATGTCTAGTCTACCTTATGGCTCTAATTTGATAGTGTTAGTGGGGTGGTAGATGTCTAGCCTCCCTTATGGCTCTAATTTGATAGTGGTAATGGTGTGGTAGATGTCTAGTCTCCCTTATGGCTCTAATCTGATAGTGGGGTGGTAGATGTCTAGTCTCCCTTATGGCTCTAATCTGATAGTGGTAGTGGGGTGGTAGATGTCTAGTCTCCCTTATGGCTCTAATTTGATAGTGGTAGTGGGGTGGTAGATGTCTAGTCTCCCTAATGGCTCTAATCTGGTAGTGGTAGTGGGGTGGTAGATGTCTAGTCTCCCTTTTGGCTCTTATTTGATAGTGGTAGTGGGGTGGTAGATGTCTAGTCTCCCTTATGGCTATAATCTGATAGTGGTAGTGTGGTGGTAGATGTCTAGTCTCCCTTGTGGCTCTAATCTGATAGTGGTAGTGGGGTGGTAGATGTCTAGTCTCCATTATGGCTCTAATCTGATAGTGGTAGTGGGGTGGTAGATGTCTAGTCTCCCTTATGGCTCTAATTTGATAGTGGTAGTGGGGTGGTAGATGTCTAGCCTCCCTTATGGCTCTAATTTGATAGTGGTAATGGGGTGGTAGATGTCTAGTCTCCCTTATGGCTCTAATCTGATAGTGGGGTGGTAGATGTCTAGTCTCCCTTATGGCTCTAATCTGGTAGTGGTAGTGGGGTGGTAGATGTCTAGTCTCCCTTATGGCTCTAATCTGATAGTGGTAGTGGGGTGGTAGATGTCTAGTCTCCCTTGTGAATCTAATCTGATAATGGTAGTGGGGTGGTAGATGTCTATTCTCCATTATGGCTCTAATCTGATAGTGGTAGTGGGGTGGTAGATGTCGAGTCTCCCGTATGGCTCTAATCTGATAGTGGGGTGGGGTGGTAGATGTCTAGTCTCCATTATGGCTCTAATCTGATAGTGGGGTGGTGGATGTCTTGTCTCCTTTATGACTCTAATCTGATAGTGGTAATGGGGTGGTAGATGTCTAGTCTCCCTTATGGCTCTAATCTGATAGTGGTAGTGGGGTGGTAGATGTCTAGTCTCCCTTATGGCTATAATCTGGTAGTGGTAGTGGGGTGGTAGATGTCTAGTCTCCCTTATGGCTCTAATTTGATAGTGGTAGTGGGGTGGTAGATGTCTAGACTCCCTTATGGCTCTAATCTGGTAGTGGTAGTGGGGTGGTAGATGTCTAGTCTCCCTTATGGCTCTAATCTGATAGTGGTAGTGGGGTGGTAGATGTCTAGGCTCCCTTGTGGCTCTAATCTGATAGTGGTAGTGGGGTGGTAGATGTCTAGTCTCCATTATGGCTCTAATCTGATAGTGGTAGTGGGGTGGTAGATGTCTAGTCTCCCTTATGGCTCTAAGCTGATAGTGGGGTGGTAGATGTCTAGTCTCCTTTATGACTCTAATCTGATAGTGGTAGTGGGGTGGTAGATGTCTAGTCTCCATTATGGCTCTAATCTGATAGTGGTAGTGTGGTGGTAGATGTCTAGTCTCCCTTGTGGCTCTAATCTGATAGTGGTAGTGGGGTGGTAGATGTCTAGTCTCCATTATGGCTCTAATCTGATAGTGGTAGTGGGGTGGTAGATGTCTAGTCTCCCTTATGGCTCTAATTTGATAGTGTTAGTGGGGTGGTAGATGTCTAGCCTCCCTTATGGCTCTAATTTGATAGTGGTAATGGGGTGGTAGATGTCTAGTCTCCTTTATGGCTCTAATCTGATAGTGGGGTGGTAGATGTCTAGTCTCCCTTATGGCTCTAATCTGATAGTGGTAGTGGGGTGGTAGATGTCTAGTCTCCCTTATGGCTCTAATTTGATAGTGGTAGTGGGGTGGTAGATGTCTAGTCTCCCTAATGGCTCTAATCTGGTAGTGGTAGTGGGGTGGTAGATGTCTAGTCTCCCTTATGGCTCTTATTTGATAGTGGTAGTGGGGTGGTAGATGTCTAGTCTCCCTTATGGCTCTAATCTTGTAGTGGTAGTGGGGTGGTAGATGTCTAGTCTCCCTTATGGCTCTAATCTGATAGTGGTAGTGGGGTGGTAGATGTCTATTCTCCATTATGGCTCTAATCTGATAGTGGTAGTGGGGTGGTAGATGTCTAGTCTCCCTTATGGCTCTAATCTGATAGTGGGGTGGGGTGGTAGATGTCTAGTCTCCATTATGGCTCTAATCTGATAGTGGGGTGGTGGATGTCTTGTCTCCTTTATGACTCTAATCTGATATTGGTAATGGGGTGGTAGATGTCTAGTCTCCCTTATGGCTCTAATCTGATAGTGGTAGTGGGGTGGTAGCTGTCTAGTCTCCCTTATGGCTCTAAATTTATAGTGGTAGTGGGGTGGTAGATGTCTAGTCTCCCTTATGGCTCTAATCTGGTAGTGGTAGTGGGGTGGTAGATGTCTAGTCTCCCTTATGGCTCTAATCTGATAGTGGTAGTGTGGTGGTAGACGTCTAGTCTCCCTTGTGGCTCTAATCTGATAGTGGTAGTGGGGTGGTAGATGTCTAGTCTCCATTATGGCTCTAATCTGATAGTGGTAGTGGGGTGGTAGATGTCTAGTCGCCCTTATGGCTCTAATTTGATAGTGGTAGTGGGGTGGTAGATGTCTAGCCTCCCTTATGGCTCTAATTTGATAGTGGTAATGGGGTGGTAGATGTCTAGTCTCCCTTATGGCTCTAATCTGATAGTGGTAGTGGGGTGGTAGATGTCTAGTCTCCCTTATGGCTCTAATTTGATAGTGGTAGTGGGGTGGTAGATGTCTAGTCTCCCTATTGGCTCTAATCTGGTAGTGGTAGTGGGGTGGTAGATGTCTAGTCTCCCTTATGGCTCTTATTTGATAGTGGTAGTGGGTGGTAGATGTCTAGTCTCCCTTATGGCTCTAATCTGGTAGTGGAAGTGGGGTGGTGGATGTCTAGTCTCCCTTGTGGCTCTAATCTGATAGTGGTAGTGGGGTGGTAGATGTCTAGTCTCCCTTGTGAATCTAATCTGATAATGGTAGTGGGGTGGTAGATGTCTATTCTCCATTATGGCTCTAATCTGATAGTGGTAGTGGGGTGGTAGATGTCTAGTCTCCCGTATGGCTCTAATCTGATAGTGGGGTGGGGTGGTAGATGTCTAGTCTCCATTATGGCTCTAATCTGATAGTGGGGTGGTGGATGTCTTGTCTCCTTTATGACTCTAATCTGATATTGGTAATGGGGTGGTAGATGTCTAGTCTCCCTTATGGCTCTAATCTGATAGTGGTAGTGGGGTGGTAGATGTCTAGTCTCCCTTATGGCTCTAAATTTATAGTGGTAGTGGGGTGGTAGATGTCTAGTCTCCCTTATGGCTCTAATCTGGTAGTGGTAGTGGGGTGGTAGATGTCTAGTCTCCCTTATGGCTCTAATCTGATAGTGGTAGTGTGGTGGTAGATGTCTAGTCTCCCTTGTGGCTCTAATCTGATAGTGGTAGTGGGGTGGTAGATGTCTAGTCTCCATTATGGCTCTAATCTGATAGTGGTAGTGGGGTGGTAGATGTCTAGTCTCCCTTATGGCTCTAATTTGATAGTGGTAGTGGGGTGGTAGATGTCTAGCCTCCCTTATGGCTCTAATCTGATAGTGGTAGTGGGGTGGTAGATGTCTAGTCTCCCTTATGGCTCTAATCTGATAGTGGGGTGGTAGATGTCTAGTCTCCTTTATGACTCTAATCTGATAGTGGTAGTGGGGTGGTAGATGTCTAGTCTCCATTATGGCTCTAATCTGATAGTGGTAGTGTGGTGGTAGATGTCTAGTCTCCCTTGTGGCTCTAATCTGATAGTGGTAGTGGGGTGGTAGATGTCTAGTCTCCATTATGGCTCTAATCTGATAGTGGTAGTGGGGTGGTAGATGTCTAGTTTCCCTTATGGCTCTAATTTGATAGTGTTAGTGGGGTGGTAGATGTCTAGCCTCCCTTATGGCTCTAATTTGATAGTGGTAATGGTGTGGTAGATGTCTAGTCTCCCTTATGGCTCTAATCTGATAGTGGGGTGGTAGATGTCTAGTCTCCCTTATGGCTCTAATCTGATAGTGGTAGTGGGGTGGTAGATGTCTAGTCTCCCTTATGGCTCTAATTTGATAGTGGTAGTGGGGTGGTAGATGTCTAGTCTCCCTAATGGCTCTAATCTGGTAGTGGTAGTGGGGTGGTAGATGTCTAGTCTCCCTTATGGCTCTTATTTGATAGTGGTAGTGGGGTGGTAGATGTCTAGTCTCCCTTATGGCTCTAATCTTGTAGTGGTAGTGGGGTGGTAGATGTCTAGTCTCCCTTATGGCTCTAATCTGATAGTGGTAGTGGGGTGGTAGATGTCTAGTCTCCCTTGTGAATCTAATCTGATAATGGTAGTGGGGTGTTAGATGTCTATTCTCCATTATGGCTCTAATCTGATAGTGGTAGTGGGGTGGTAGATGTCTAGTCTCCCGTATGGCTCTAATCTGATAGTGGGGTGGGGTGGTAGATGTCTAGTCTCCATTATGGCTCTAATCTGATAGTGGGGTGGTGGATGTCTTGTCTCCTTTATGACTCTAATCTGATATTGGTAATGGGGTGGTAGATGTCTAGTCTCCCTTATGGGTCTAATCTGATAGTGGTAGTGGGGTGGTAGCTGTCTAGTCTCCCTTATGGCTCTAAATTTATAGTGGTAGTGGGGTGGTAGATGTCTAGTCTCCCTTATGGCTCTAATCTGGTAGTGGTAGTGGGGTGGTAGATGTCTAGTCTCCCTTATGGCTCTAATCTGATAGTGGTAGTGTGGTGGTAGATGTCTAGTCTCCCTTGTGGCTCTAATCTGATAGTGGTAGTGGGGTGGTAGATGTCTCGTCTCCATTATGGCTCTAATCTGATAGTGGTAGTGGGGTGGTAGATGTCTAGTCTCCCTTATGGCTCTAATTTGATAGTGGTAGATGTCTAGCCTCCCTTATGGCTCTAATTTGATAGTGGTAATGGGGTGGTAGATGTCTAGTCTCCCTTATGGCTCTAATCTGATAGTGGGGTGGTAGATGTCTAGTCTCCTTTATGACTCTAATCTGATAGTGGTAGTGGGGTGGTAGATGTCTAGTCTCCATTATGGCTCTAATCTGATAGTGGTAGTGGGGTGGTAGATGTCTAGTCTCCCTTATGGCTCTAATTTGATAGTGTTAGTGGGGTGGTAGATGTCTAGCCTCCCTTATGGCTCTAATTTGATAGTGGTAATGGGGTGGTAGATGTCTAGTCTCCCTTATGGCTCTAATCTGATAGTGGGGTGGTAGATGTCTAGTCTCCCTTATGGCTCTAATCTGATAGTGGTAGTGGGGTGGTAGATGTCTAGTCTCCCTTATGGCTCTAATTTGATAGTGGTAATGGGGTGGTAGATGTCTAGTCTCCCTTATGGCTCTAATCTGATAGTGGGGTGGTAGATGTCTAGTCTCCCTTATGGCTCTAATCTGATAGTGGTAGTGGGGTGGTAGATGTCTAGTCTCCCTTATGAATCTAATCTGATAATTGTAGTGGGGTGGTAGATGTCTATTCTCCATTATGGCTCTAATCTGATAGTGGTAGTGGGGTGGTTGATGTCTAGTCTCCCGTATGGCTCTAATCTGATAGTGGGGTGGGGTGGTAGATGTCTAGTCTCCATTATGGCTCTAATCTGATAGTGGGGTGGTGGATGTCTTGTCTCCTTTATGACTCTAATCTGATATTGGTAATGGGGTGGTAGATGTCTAGTCTCCCTTATGGCTCTAATCTGATAGTGGTAGTGGGGTGGTAGCTGTCTAGTCTCCCTTATGGCTCTAAATTTATAGTGGTAGTGGGGTGGTAGATGTCTAGTCTCCCTTATGGCTCTAATCTGGTAGTGGTAGTGGGGTGGTAGATGTCTAGTCTCCCTTATGGCTCTAATCTGATAGTGGTAGTGTGGTGGTAGATGTCTAGTCTCCCTTGTGGCTCTAATCTGATAGTGGTAGTGGGGTGGTAGATGTCTAGTCTCCATTATGGCTCTAATCTGATAGTGGTAGTGGGGTGGTAGATGTCTAGTCTCCCTTATGGCTCTAATTTGATAGTGGTAGTGGGGTGGTAGATGTCTAGCCTCCCTTATGGCTCTAATTTGATAGTGGTAATGGGGTGGTAGATGTCTAGTCTCCCTTATGGCTCTAATCTGATAGTGGGGTGGTAGATGTCTAGTCTCCCTTATGGCTCTAATCTGATAGTGGGGTGGTAGATGTCTAGTCTCCTTTATGACTCTAATCTGATAGTGGTAGTGGGGTGGTAGATGTCTAGTCTCCATTATGGCTCTAATCTGATAGTGGTAGTGTGGTGGTAGATGTCTAGTCTCCCTTGTGGCTCTAATCTGATAGTGGTAGTGGGGTGGTAGATGTCTAGTCTCCATTATGGCTCTAATCTGATAGTGGTAGTGGGGTGGTAGATGTCTAGTTTCCCTTATGGCTCTAATTTGATAGTGTTAGTGGGGTGGTAGATGTCTAGCCTCCCTTATGGCTCTAATTTGATAGTGGTAATGGTGTGGTAGATGTCTAGTCTCCCTTATGGCTCTAATCTGATAGTGGGGTGGTAGATGTCTAGTCTCCCTTATGGCTCTAATCTGATAGTGGTAGTGGGGTGGTAGATGTCTAGTCTCCCTAATGGCTCTAATCTGGTAGTGGTAGTGGGGTGGTAGATGTCTAGTCTCCCTTATGGCTCTTATTTGATAGTGGTAGTGGGGTGGTAGATGTCTAGTCTCCCTTATGGCTCTAATCTTGTAGTGGTAGTGGGGTGGTAGATGTCTAGTCTCCCTTATGGCTCTAATCTGATAGTGGTAGTGGGGTGGTAGATGTCTAGTCTCCCTTGTGAATCTAATCTGATAATGGTAGTGGGGTGGTAGATGTCTAGTCTCCATTATGGCTCTAATCTGATAGTGGTAGTGGGGTGTTAGATGTCTATTCTCCATTATGGCTCTAATCTGATAGTGGTAGTGGGGTGGTAGATGTCTAGTCTCCCGTATGGCTCTAATCTGATAGTGGGGTGGGGTGGTAGATGTCTAGTCTCCATTATGGCTCTAATCTGATAGTGGGGTGGTGGATGTCTTGTCTCCTTTATGACTCTAATCTGATATTGGTAATGGGGTGGTAGATGTCTAGTCTCCCTTATGGGTCTAATCTGATAGTGGTAGTGGGGTGGTAGCTGTCTAGTCTCCCTTATGGCTCTAAATTTATAGTGGTAGTGGGGTGGTAGATGTCTAGTCTCCCTTATGGCTCTAATCTGGTAGTGGTAGTGGGGTGGTAGATGTCTAGTCTCCCTTATGGCTCTAATCTGATAGTGGTAGTGTGGTGGTAGATGTCTAGTCTCCCTTGTGGCTCTAATCTGATAGTGGTAGTGGGGTGGTAGATGTCTAGTCTCCATTATGGCTCTAATCTGATAGTGGTAGTGGGGTGGTAGATGTCTAGTCTCCCTTATGGCTCTAATTTGATAGTGGTAGATGTCTAGCCTCCCTTATGGCTCTAATTTGATAGTGGTAATGGGGTGGTAGATGTCTAGTCTCCCTTATGGCTCTAATCTGATAGTGGGGTGGTAGATGTCTAGTCTCCTTTATGACTCTAATCTGATAGTGGTAGTGGGGTGGTAGATGTCTAGTCTCCATTATGGCTCTAATCTGATAGTGGTAGTGGGGTGGTAGATGTCTAGTCTCCCTTATGGCTCTAATTTGATAGTGTTAGTGGGGTGGTAGATGTCTAGCCTCCCTTATGGCTCTAATTTGATAGTGGTAATGGGGTGGTAGATGTCTAGTCTCCCTTATGGCTCTAATCTGATAGTGGGGTGGTAGATGTCTAGTCTCCCTTATGGCTCTAATCTGATAGTGGTAGTGGGGTGGTAGATGTCTAGTCTCCCTTATGGCTCTAATTTGATAGTGGTAATGGGGTGGTAGATGTCTAGTCTCCCTTATGGCTCTAATCTGATAGTGGGGTGGTAGATGTCTAGTCTCCCTTATGGCTCTAATCTGATAGTGGTAGTGGGGTGGTAGATGTCTAGTCTCCCTTATGAATCTAATCTGATAATTGTAGTGGGGTGGTAGATGTCTATTCTCCATTATGGCTCTAATCTGATAGTGGTAGTGGGGTGGTTGATGTCTAGTCTCCCGTATGGCTCTAATCTGATAGTCGGGTGGGGTGGTAGATGTCTAGTCTCCATTATGGCTCTAATCTGATAGTGGGGTGGTGGATGTCTTGTCTCCTTTATGACTCTAATCTGATATTGGTAATGGGGTGGTAGATGTCTAGTCTCCCTTATGGCTCTAATCTGATAGTGGTAGTGGGGTGGTAGCTGTCTAGTCTCCCTTATGGCTCTAATTTGATAGTGGTAGTGGGGTGGTAGATGTCTAGCCTCCCTTATGGCTCTAATTTGATAGTGGTAATGGGGTGGTAGATGTCTAGTCTCCCTTATGGCTCTAATCTGATAGTGGGGTGGTAGATGTCTAGTCTCCCTTATGGCTCTAATCTGATAGTGGTAGTGGGGTGGTAGATGTCTAGTCTCCCTTATGGCTCTAATTTGATAGTGGTAGTGGGGTGGTAGATGTCTAGTCTCCCTAATGGCTCTAATCTGGTAGTGGTAGTGGGGTGGTAGATGTCTAGTCTCCTTTATGGCTCTAATCTGATAGTGGTAGTGGGTTGGTAGATGTCTAGTCTCCGGTATGGTTCTAATTTGATAGTGGTAGTGGGGTTGTAGATTTCTAGTCTCTCTTATGGCTCTAATCTGATAGTGGTAGTGGGGTGGTAGATGTCTAGTCTCCCTTATGGCTCTAATTTGATAGTGGTAGTGGGGTGGTAGATGTCTCGTCTCCCTTATGGCTCTAATCTGATAGTGGTAATGGGGTGGTAGATGTCTAGTTTCCCTTATGGCTCTAATCTGATAGTGGTAATGGGGTGGTAGATGTCTTGTCTCCTTTATGGTTCTAATCTGATTGTGGGTGGTAGATGTCTAGTCTCACTTATGGCTCTAATCTGATAGTGGTAGTGGGTTGGTAGATGTCTAGTCTCCCTTATGGCTCTAATTTGATAGTGGTAGTGGGGTGGTAGATGTCTAGTCTCCATTATGTCTCTAATATGATAGTGGTAGTGGGGTGGTAGATGTTTAGTCTCCCTTGTGGCTCTAATCTGATAGTGGGGTGGTGGATGTCTTGTCTCCTTTATGACTCTAATCTGATAGTGGTAATGGGGTGGTAGATGTCTAGTCTCCCTTATGGCTCTTATCTGATAGTGGTAGTGGGGTGGTAGATGTCTAGTCTCCCGTATGGCTCTAATCTGATAGTGGGGTGGTAGATGTCTAGTCTCCTTTATGACTCTAATCTGATAGTGCTAGTGGGGTGGTAGATGTCTAGTCTCCATTATGGCTCTAATCTGATAGTGGGGTGGTGGATGTCTTGTCTCCTTTATGGCTCTAATCTGATAGTGGTAGTGGGGTGGTAGATGTCTAGTCTCCTTTATGACTCTAATCTGATATTGGTAATGGGGTGGTAGATGTCTAGTCTCCCTTATGGCTCTAATCTGATAGTGGTAGTGGGGTGGTAGCTGTCTAGTCTCCCTTATGGCTCTAAATTTATAGTGGCAGTGGGGTGGTAGATGTCTAGTCTCCCTTATGGCTCTAATCTGGTAGTGGTAGTGAGGTGGTAGATGTCTAGTCTCCCTTATGGCTCTAATCTGATAGTGGTAGTGTGGTGGGAGATGTCTAGTCTCCCTTGTGGCTCTAATCTGATAGTGGTAGTGGGGTGGTAGATGTCTAGTCTCCCTTATGGCTCTAATTTGATAGTGGTAGTGGGGTGGTAGATGTCTAGTCTCCCTAATGGCTCTAATCTGGTAGTGGTAGTGGGGTGGTAGATGTCTAGTCTCCCTTATGGCTCTAATCTGATAGTGGTAGTGTGGTGGTAGATGTCTAGTCTCCCTTGTGGCTCTAATCTGATAGTGGTAGTGGGGTGGTAGATGTCTAGTCTCCCTTATGGCTCTAATTTGATAGTGGTAGTGGGGTGGTAGATGTCTAGTCTCCCTAATGGCTCTAATCTGGTAGTGGTAGTGGGGTGGTAGATGTCTAGTCTCCTTTATGGCTCTAATCTGATAGTGGTAGTGGGTTGGTAGATGTCTAGTCTCCCGTATGGCTCTAATTTGATAGTGGTAGTGGGGTTGTAGATTTCTAGTCTCCCTTATGGCTCTAATCTGATAGTGGTAGTGGGGTGGTAGATGTCTAGTCTCCCTTATGGCTCTAATTTGATAGTGGTAGTGGGGTGGTAGATGTCTAGACTCCCTTATGGCTCTAATCTGATAGAGGTAATGGGGTGGTAGATGTCTAGTCTCCCTTATGGCTCTAATCTGATAGTGGTAATGGGGTGGTAGATGTCTAGTCTCCCTTATGGTTCTAATCTGATTGTGGGTGGTAGATGTCTAGTCTCACTTATGGCTCTAATCTGATAGTGGTAGTGGGTTGGTAGATGTCTAGTCTCCCTTATGGCTCTAATTTGATTGTGGTAGTGGGGTGGTAGATGTCTAGTCTCCCTTATGGCTCTAATCTGGTAGTGGTAGTGGGGTGGTAGATGTCTCTTCTCCCTTATGGCTCTAATCTGATAGTGGTAGTGGGGTGGTATATGTATAGTCTCCCTTATGGCTCTAATCTGATAGTGGGGTGGTAGATGTCTAGTCTCCTTTATGACTCTAATCTGATAGTGGTAGTGGGGTGGTATATGTCTAGTCTCCATTATGGCTCTAATATGATAGTGGTAGTGGGGTGGTAGATGTTTAGTCTCCCTTATGGCTCTAATCTGATAGTGGGGTGGTGGATGTCTTGTCTCCTTTATGACTCTAATCTGATAGTGGTAATGGGTGGTAGATGTCTAGTCTCCCTTATGGCTCTAATCTGATAGTGGTAGTGGGGTGGTAGATGTCTAGTCTCCCTTATGGCTATAATCTGATATTGGTAGTGGGGTGGTAGCTGTCTAGTCTCCCTTATGGCTATAAATGTATAGTGGTAGTGGGGTGGTAGATGTCTAGTCTCCCTTATGGCTCTAATCTGGTAGTGATAGTGGGGTGGTAGATGTCTAGTCTCCCTAATGGCTCTAATCTGGTAGTGGTAGTGGGGTGGTAGATGTCTAGTCTCCTTTATGGCTCTAATCTGATAGTGGTAGTGGGTTGGTAGATGTCTAGTCTCCCGTATGGCTCTAATTTGATAGTGGTAGTGGGGTTGTAGATTTCTAGTCTCCCTTATGGCTCTAATCTGATAGTGGTAGTGGGGTGGTAGATGTCTAGTCTCCCTTATGGCTCTAATTTGATAGTGGTAGTGGGGTGGTAGATGTCTAGACTCCCTTATGGCTCTAATCTGATAGAGGTAATGGGGTGGTAGATGTCTAGTCTCCCTTATGGCTCTAATCTGATAGTTGTAATGGGGTGGTAGATGTCTAGTCTCCCTTATGGCTCTTATCTGATAGTGGTAGTGGGGTGGTAGATGTCTAGTCTCCCGTATGGCTCTAATCTGATAGTGGGGTGGTAGATGTCTAGTCTCCTTTATGACTCTAATCTGATAGTGCTAGTGGGGTGGTAGATGTCTAGTCTCCATTATGGCTCTAATCTGATAGTGGGGTGGTGGATGTCTTGTCTCCTTTATGGCTCTAATCTGATAGTGGTAGTGGGGTGGTAGATGTCTAGTCTCCTTTATGACTCTAATCTGATATTGGTAATGGGGTGGTAGATGTCTAGTCTCCCTTATGGCTCTAATCTGATAGTGGTAGTGGGGTGGTAGCTGTCTAGTCTCCCTTATGGCTCTAAATTTATAGTGGCAGTGGGGTGGTAGATGTCTAGTCTCCCTTATGGCTCTAATCTGGTAGTGGTAGTGAGGTGGTAGATGTCTAGTCTCCCTTATGGCTCTAATCTGATAGTGGTAGTGTGGTGGGAGATGTCTAGTCTCCCTTGTGGCTCTAATCTGATAGTGGTAGTGGGGTGGTAGATGTCTAGTCTCCCTTATGGCTCTAATCTGATAGTGGTAGTGTGGTGGTAGATGTCTAGTCTCCCTTGTGGCTCTAATCTGATAGTGGTAGTGGGGTGGTAGATGTCTAGTCTCCCTTATGGCTCTAATTTGATAGTGGTAGTGGGGTGGTAGATGTCTAGTCTCCCTAATGGCTCTAATCTGGTAGTGGTAGTGGGGTGGTAGATGTCTAGTCTCCTTTATGGCTCTAATCTGATAGTGGTAGTGGGTTGGTAGATGTCTAGTCTCCCGTATGGCTCTAATTTGATAGTGGTAGTGGGGTTGTAGATTTCTAGTCTCCCTTATGGCTCTAATCTGATAGTGGTAGTGGGGTGGTAGATGTCTAGTCTCCCTTATGGCTCTAATTTGATAGTGGTAGTGGGGTGGTAGATGTCTAGACTCCCTTATGGCTCTAATCTGATAGAGGTAATGGGGTGGTAGATGTCTAGTCTCCCTTATTGCTCTAATCTGATAGTGGTAATGGGGTGGTAGATGTCTAGTCTCCCTTATGGTTCTAATCTGATTGTGGGTGGTAGATGTCTAGTCTCACTTATGGCTCTAATCTGATAGTGGTAGTGGGTTGGTAGATGTCTAGTCTCCCTTATGGCTCTAATTTGATTGTGGTAGTGGGGTGGTAGATGTCTAGTCTCCCTTATGGCTCTAATCTGGTAGTGGTAGTGGGGTGGTAGATGTCTCTTCTCCCTTATGGCTCTAATCTGATAGTGGTAGTGGGGTGGTATATGTATAGTCTCCCTTATGGCTCTAATCTGATAGTGGGGTGGTAGATGTCTAGTCTCCTTTATGACTCTAATCTGATAGTGGTAGTGGGGTGGTATATGTCTAGTCTCCATTATGGCTCTAATATGATAGTGGTAGTGGGGTGGTAGATGTTTAGTCTCCCTTATGGCTCTAATCTGATAGTGGGGTGGTGGATGTCTTGTCTCCTTTATGACTCTAATCTGATAGTGGTAATGGGTGGTAGATGTCTAGTCTCCCTTATGGCTCTAATCTGATAGTGGTAGTGGGGTGGTAGATGTCT
Organism: Salvelinus fontinalis; assembly: GCF_029448725.1. Lineage (NCBI taxonomy): Eukaryota > Metazoa > Chordata > Actinopteri > Salmoniformes > Salmonidae > Salvelinus > Salvelinus fontinalis. The sequence continues at coordinate 31,209 of NW_026601739.1, forward strand.
CTTCTCCCTTATGGCTCTAATCTGATAGTGGTAGTGGGGTGGTATATGTCTAGTCTCCCTTATGGCTCTAATCTGATAGTGGGGTGGTAGATGTCTAGTCTCCTTTATGACTCTAATCTGATAGTGGTAGTGGGGTGGTATATGTCTAGTCTCCCTTATGGCTCTAATCTGATAGTGGGGTGGTAGATGTCTAGTCTCCTTTATGACTCTAATCTGATAGTGGTAGTGGGGTGGTATATGTCTAGTCTCCATTATGGCTCTAATATGATAGTGGTAGTGGGGTGGTAGATGTTTAGTCTCCCTTGTGGCTCTAATCTGATAGTGGGGTGGTAGATGTCTAGTCTCCTTTATGACTCTAATCTGATAGTGGTAGTGGGGTGGTATATGTCTAGTCTCCATTATGGCTCTAATATGATAGTGGTAGTGGGGTGGTAGATGTTTAGTCTCCCTTGTGGCTCTAATCTGATAGTGGGGTGGTGGATGTCTTGTCTCCTTTATGACTCTAATCTGATAGTGGTAATGGGGTGGTAGATGTCTAGTCTCCCTTATGGCTCTAATCTGATAGTGGTAGTGGGGTGGTAGATGTCTAGTCTCCCTTATGGCTATAATCTGATATTGGTAGTGGGGTGGTAGCTGTCTAGTCTCCCTTATGGCTATAAATGTATAGTGGTAGTGGGGTGGTAGATGTCTAGTCTCCCTTATGGCTCTAATCTGATAGTGGTAATGGGGTGGTAGATGTCTAGTCTCCCTTATGGTTCTAATCTGATTGTGGGTGGTAGATGTCTAGTCTCACTTATGGCTCTAATCTGATAGTGGTAGTGGGTTGGTAGATGTCTAGTCTCCCTTATGGCTCTAATTTGATTGTGGTAGTGGGGTGGTAGATGTCTAGACTCCCTTATGGCTCTAATCTGGTAGTGGTAGTGGGGTGGTATATGTCTAGTCTCCATTATGGCTCTAATATGATAGTGGTAGTGGGGTGGTAGATGTTTAGTCTCCCTTATGGCTCTAATCTGATAGTGGGGTGGTGGATGTCTTGTCTCCTTTATGACTCTAATCTGATAGTGGTAATGGGTGGTAGATGTCTAGTCTCCCTTATGGCTCTAATCTGATAGTGGTAGTGGGGTGGTAGATGTCTAGTCTCCCTTATGGCTATAATCTGATATTGGTAGTGGGGTGGTAGCTGTCTAGTCTCCCTTATGGCTATAAATGTATAGTGGTAGTGGGGTGGTAGATGTCTAGTCTCCCTTATGGCTCTAATCTGGTAGTGATAGTGGGGTGGTAGATGTCTAGTCTCCCTAATGGCTCTAATCTGGTAGTGGTAGTGGGGTGGTAGATGTCTAGTCTCCTTAATGGCTCTAATCTGATAGTGGTAGTGGGTTGGTAGATGTCTAGTCTCCCGTATGGCTCTAATTTGATAGTGGTAGTGGGGTTGTAGATTTCTAGTCTCCCTTATGGCTCTAATCTGATAGTGGTAGTGGGGTGGTAGATGTCTAGTCTCCCTTATGGCTCTAATTTGATAGTGGTAGTGGGGTGGTAGATGTCTAGACTCCCTTATGGCTCTAATCTGATAGAGGTAATGGGGTGGTAGATGTCTAGTCTCCCTTATGGCTCTAATCTGATAGTTGTAATGGGGTGGTAGATGTCTAGTCTCCCTTATGGTTCTAATCTGATTGTGGGTGGTAGATGTCTAGTCTCACTTATGGCTCTAATCTGATAGTGGTAGTGGGGTGGAAGATGTCTAGTCTCCCTTATGGCTCTAATTTGATAGTGGTAGTGGGGTGGTAGATGTCTAGTCTCCCTAATGGCTCTAATCTGGTAGTGGTAGTGGGGTGGTAGATGTCTAGTCTCCTTTATGGCTCTAATCTGATAGTGGTAGTGGGTTGGTAGATGTCTAGTCTCCCGTATGGCTCTAATTTGATAGTGGTAGTGGGGTTGTAGATTTCTAGTCTCCCTTATGGCTCTAATCTGATAGTGGTAGTGGGGTGGTAGATGTATAGTCTCCCTTATGGCTCTAATTTGATAGTGGTAGTGGGGTGGTAGATGTCTAGACTCCCTTATGGCTCTAATCTGATAGAGGTAATGGGGTGGTAGATGTCTAGTCTCCCTTATGGCTCTAATCTGATAGTGGTAATGGGGTGGTAGATGTCTAGTCTCCCTTATGGTTCTAATCTGATTGTGGGTGGTAGATGTCTAGTCTCACTTATGGCTCTAATCTGATAGTGGTAGTGGGTTGGTAGATGTCTAGTCTCCCTTATGGCTCTAATTTGATTGTGGTAGTGGGGTGGTAGATGTCTAGTCTCCCTTATGGCTCTAATCTGGTAGTGGTAGTGGGGTGGTAGATGTCTCTTCTCCCTTATGGCTCTAATCTGATAGTGGTAGTGGGGTGGTATATGTCTAGTCTCCCTTATGGCTCTAATCTGATAGTGGGGTGGTAGATGTCTAGTCTCCTTTATGACTCTAATCTGATAGTGGTAGTGGGGTGGTATATGTCTAGTCTCCATTATGGCTCTAATATGATAGTGGTAGTGGGGTGGTAGATGTTTAGTCTCCCTTGTGGCTCTAATCTGATAGTGGGGTGGTGGATGTCTTGTCTCCTTTATGACTCTAATCTGATAGTGGTAATGGGGTGGTAGATGTCTAGTCTCCCTTATGGCTCTAATCTGATAGTGGTAGTGGGGTGGTAGATGTCTAGTCTCCCTTATGGCTATAATCTGATATTGGTAGTGGGTCGGTAGCTGTCTAGTCTCCCTTATGGCTATAAATGTATAGTGGTAGTGGGGTGGTAGATGTCTAGTCTCCCTTATGGCTCTAATCTGGTAGTGGTAGTGGGGTGGTAGATGTCTAGTCTCCCGTATGGCTCTAATTTGATAGTGGTAGTGGGGTTGTAGATTTCTAGTCTCCCTTATGGCTCTAATCTGATAGTGGTAGTGGGGTGGTAGATGTCTAGTCTCCCTTATGGCTCTAATTTGATAGTGGTAGTGGGGTGGTAGATGTCTAGTCTCCCATATGGCTCTAATCTGATAGTGCTAATGGGGTAGTAGATGTCTAGTCTCCCTTATGGCTCTAATCTGATAGTGGTAATGGGGTGGTAGATGTCTAGTCTCCCTTATGGTTCTAATCTGATTGTGGGTGGTAGATGTCTAGTCTCACTTATGGCTCTAATCTGATAGTGGTAGTGGGGTGGTAGATGTCTCTTCTCCCTTATGGCTCTAATCTGATAGTGGTAGTGGGGTGGTATATGTCTAGTCTCCCTTATGGCTCTAATCTGATAGTGGGGTGGTAGATGTCTAGTCTCCTTTATGACTCTAATCTGATAGTGGTAGTGGGGTGGTATATGTCTAGTCTCCATTATGGCTCTAATATGATAGTGGTAGTGGGGTGGTAGATGTTTAGTCTCCCTTGTGGCTCTAATCTGATAGTGGGGTGGTGGATTTCTTGTCTCCTTTATGACTCTAATCTGATAGTGGTAATGGGGTGGTAGATGTCTAGTCTCCCTTATGGCTCTAATCTGATAGTGGTAGTGGGGTGGTAGATGTCTAGTCTCCCGTATGGCTCTAATCTGATAGTGGGGTGGTAGATGTCTAGTCTCCTTTATGACTCTAATCTGATAGTGGTAGTGGGGTGGTAGATGTCTAGTCTCCATTATGGCTCTAATCTGATAGTGTGGTGGTGGATGTCTTGTCTCCTTTATGGCTCTAATCTGATAGTGGTAGTGGGGTGGTAGATGTCTAGCCTCCCTTATGGCTCTAATCTGATAGTGGTAGTGGGGTGGTAGCTGTCTAGTCTCCCTTACGGCTCTAAATTTATAGTGGCAGTGGGGTGGTAGATGTCTAGTCTCCCTTATGGCTCTAATCTGATAGTGGTAGTGGGGTGGTAGCTGTCTAGTCTCCCTTACGGCTCTAAATTTATAGTGGCAGTGGGGTGGTAGATGTCTAGTCTCCCTTATGGCTCTAATCTGGTAGTGGTAGTGGGGTGGTAGATGTCTAGTCTCCCTTATGGCTCTAATCTGATAGTGGTAGTGTGGTGGTAGATGTCTAGTCTCCCTTGTGGCTCTAATCTGATAGTGGTAGTGGGGTGGTAGATGTCTAGTCTCCAATATGGCTCTAATCTGATAGTGGTAGTGGGGTGGTAGATGTCTAGTCTCCCTTATGGCTCTAATCTGATAGTGGTAGTGGGGTGGTAGATGTCTAGTCTCCCTTATGGCTCTAATCTGATAGTGGTAGTGGGGTGGTAGATGTCTAGTCTCCCGTATGGCTCTAATCTGATAGTGGGGTGGTAGATGTCTAGTCTCCTTTATGACTCTAATCTGATAGTGGTAGTGGGGTGGTAGATGTCTAGTCTCCCTTATGGCTCTAATCTGATAGTGGTAGTGGGGTGGTAGATGTCTAGTCTCCCTTATGGCTCTAATCTGATAGTGGTAGTGGGGTGGTAGATGTCTAGTCTCCCTTATGGCTCTAATTTGATAGTGGTAGTGGGGTGGTAGATGTCTAGTCTCCCTAATGGCTCTAATCTGGTAGTGGTAGTGGGGTGGTAGATGTCTAGTCTCCTTTATTGCTCTAATCTGATAGTGGTAGTGGGTTGGTAGATGTCTAGTCTCCCGTATGGCTCTAATTTAAAAGTGGTAGTGGGGTTGTAGATTTCTAGTCTCCCTTATGGCTCTAATCTGATAGTGGTAATGGGGTGGTAGATGTCTAGTCTCCCTTATGGCTCTAATTTGATAGTGGTAGTGGGGTGGTAGATGTCTAGTCTCCCTTATGGCTCTAATCTGATATTGGTAATGGGGTGGTAGATGTCTAGTCTCCCTTATGGCTCTAATCTGATAGTGGTAATGGGGTGGTAGATGTCTAGTCTCCCTTATGGTTCTAATCTGATTGTGGGTGGTAGATGTCTAGTCTCACTTATGGCTCTAATCTGATAGTGGTAGTGGGTTGGTAGATGTCTAGTCTCCCTTATGACTCTAATCTGGTAGTGGTAGTGGGGTGGTCGATGTCTCTTCTCCCTTATGGCTCTAATCTGATAGTGGTAGTGGGGTGGTATATGTCTAGTCTCCCTTATGGCTCTAATTTGATAGTGGAAGTGGGGTGGTAGATGTCTAGTCTCCTTTATGACTCTAATCTGATAGTGGTAGTGGGGTGGTAGATGTCTAGTCTCCATTATGGCTCTAATATGATAGTGGTAGTGGGGTGGTAGATGTCTAGTCTCCCTTATGGCTCTAATCTGATAGTGGTAGTGGGGTGGTAGATGTCTAGTCTCCCTTATGGCTATAAACTGATAGTGGTAGTGGGGTGGTAGATGTCTAGTCTCCCTTATGGCTCTAATCTGATAGAGGTAATGGGGTGGTAGATGTCTAGTCTCCCTTATGGCTCTAATCTGATAGTGGTAATGGGGTGGTAGATGTCTAGTCTCCCTTATGGTTCTAATCTGATTGTGGGTGGTAGATGTCTAGTCTCACTTATGGCTCTAATCTGATAGTGGTAGTGGGTTGGTAGATGTCTAGTCTCCCTTATGGCTCTAA